>NC_058418.1:50625384-50874947 GCF_002201575.2 Neomonachus schauinslandi | reverse complement strand
ATCCATCCATCCATCCATATCCATCCACCATCTATCCATCCATCCATATCCATCCACCATCTATCCATCCATCATCCATCCATCCATCCATCCATCCATCCATCCATCCATCCATATCCATCCACCATCTATCCATCCATCCATCATCCATCCATCCATCCATCCACCAATCCATTTACTCATTCACAACGCCCATCAATATGCTAATTACCAGAAATACGGGCATGAATCAGAAACATTCCCTAATTCCTTCCCTCAAGGAGCTCGGAATTTGGTATTACAGACCCTTGGCATGTTCAGGTTTAAAATTTGTGGTTTTGGGCGCCTGGGTGGCTCAGTTGGTTAAGCGACTGCCTTCGGCTCAGGTCATGATCCTGGAGTCCCAAGATCGAGTCCCGCATCAGGCTTCCTGCTCGGTGGGGAGTCTGCTTCTCCCTCTGACCCTCCCCCCTCTCATGCTCTCTCTCTCTCTCTCATTCTTTCTCTCAAATAAATAAATAAAATCTTTAAAAAAAAAATAAAATTTGTGGTTTTGACTATTTGTGATTTCATCACTTGTCATTTTTGCTGCTGTATGGATTTGAATGGATTTAAATGGTGCCATCAGGGAAACTAATGAGCAGAAGAAATCTTTGAATCAATGAGTGAGCATAGTTGACAGCCCAGCATCTTCTGTAAGATCAACTTTGTAGTTTTGTACCTACATTCATTCTCATCAACAGATAAAACATTGTCCCAGGGGGTACCATAAACTCCCAAAGAAAACCATCTGCCAATGCTCTTTATGGGACTAAAGAGAAAAGTAGAGATATCTACTTAAATTTGGGATGGAAAAGATTACATGACAAACTGATGTTGAGTAATTCGAGACCTTGCACCTGAGTACTAATATCAAAGGCAAAAGGAAATGGTTTCCCCCTAAAATGCCTTTAGGGAACCCATGGCTCTGGAGTCAATTACAAACACTTGGTTCCTAGGACTCCTGATTTGCAAGAATTTTCTTAGCTCAAGTGGCCTCTAATCTTTGGTGTTTCCATTAATATTTTGCTTTTCAAAGGGCACTACTGATGGCATGTCTGTTGTTGTCCCAGTTCTGCTGTTGTTATAATCTCAAAGCTAGAAGGAAATGAATTCCCCATGCTTCTATCAGTCTTGTAGCCCCCTTAGCCGAGGAACTGGAGTGACTTCCCAAGGCGTGGGTCATGGCTGTTAATGAGATCTCCCCCTCGGGCTCCTCCCCATCGAGAAACCACCAGTGTGCCAGGTTTAGGCACAGACTTTCTGCTTCCAATATGGCAGTGTTTTTCCCTCTCCTGATGCCATTTCCAGGGCCCAGGAGCAGCATTTGTCATCTTTTACTATTGGAGTATCTTTATGTCAGTATTCCAAGAGGTGACTGTCCACTGTTTTCTTCTTTATCCTTTTTACCATGAGGCCCCTGTTGGCTTGTTCCATATTGAAGTGGCCTGGTGCCAGACCACAGATCAGCATCCACAGAAATGTAGGATTCTATAATTAAAACAACAGATGAGAGTGTGTGCCTTAGGTGTAAAGGATTGTTGTGGATTTCCCTTACAAATGTCTCCTAGGAACTCTGTCTCTCAATGTGCTTCAGATAGGACTTGATACACAAGCAGTTGATTTCCAAAACTTTTTTCAAGACTATAACCAACTGCGTAAAGCGAGGGTCATCTTGAGTATTAAGTGCCCCATGGCTCTCTCTTTTATTTGTTATAACCTCTGACCTCCTTTATTAAACCATAGATTGTATTTTCTAACTCTTCAAAGGCTTCCTTCCACTTCCCTGGATTTCTCATCATCCCTCTTTATTCGGGGATTAGTGGCAACATTACCCAAAGTCCACTCATTTGCCCCCATGCCCCTCTCCTTTCCCGGTAAGTGTTCAACTTTTTATTAATTGTGCACATATCCTGTCCAACCTCTCGGCTCCCGATTCTTCCTTCTGGTCCCCTCTGGATAATCATTCATTTCTTTTTTTTTTTTCTTCGCCCTCTGGCTCTCCGCTCTTTATTCTTCCATCTTATTTCCTCTCCCTTCTCCCTTTCTCCTGCTTCTTCCTCTTCACTGCTTGCCCCTCATGCTGATTTGAGAGACCTACTGCACTCATCATGGCCAGCAGTGGGAAGAGTCAGACTGTCTTGACAGTGGATCAAGGAAAAGAGAAATCAAATGTTTCAGCGTAAATTGATGCCCAGTAAAGAATCAGCATCGGAGTCTTTGAAAATGCCCCATACTGTCTCAGGTCCAGCTCCCTAGGAGTAGAGCAGAAGAAGGTGATTCTCTAGAGGGGGTGAGGGAAGCAGGGTCAGGCAGGCGAAGTTGCCAGATGGAGGTGTGGCTTCCACTGCAGTGTAGTGGCAGCCTGATCCTACCGGGGGCTCTGGGGTGCTTCCCCCAGACCAGTCAGCCAATGGCTTCTGCTGCCTCAGGGGCGGGGCCTGACCTCCAGGCATTGACCAGAGGCTTCCGATGGCCCAGGGTAAAGCCCAGGCGAAGGGGTGGCCAAGCACTCAGTGCAGGGGAGGGTTGTGTGCAGCAGCGTGGCAAATGGGATCTGAGCACCACATCTGCAGCATAACTGCACCCACCCTTTGAAAACCTCCCCAAGAATCCTCCAGCTCCTTATCTTCCCTATTAAACTTAGGTTTTCCCTCAAGCGCCATTTAATTCCAGAGAATTAAGAACTCCTTTTCTTTTTGAGTCCCATCCGCATTGTGTTTATTTTCATCAATTACGCCTATTGTGATCATCTACTCCTTCCAGCTGCACTGCAAATCATAGGGGTGTTCCCAGGGCGCCTCAGGAGCCTTCATGCTATTTCTATTAGCTCTGTCCAAAGTCCCTCCGTAAGATCAGGACTTCCTGTTCATTATTTGTTTCTGTGTGTCGGGAGCATTTATTTGAAAGTTCTTATTACTGTGATCCGTTAATATGCTTAAATCTCCTCTGCCTGACTTGATCACGCTGATCCTCGCGCCAGCTCCATGTGCCCTTATCGGCACCATCCGTGCTGGGTCCTGCATCTTGGAGGGCTTCCCCCTAACCCTCCCTGGAGGACTTCATGGGGCCACTGAGACATGCTCACCCATTTACCCCTTCTAGAGCATACTTTGGGTAGCCAGGAACCTGAAGCTCTTCTGGCCTGTCTCCGGGTCCTCTGTCGCCTCTTCCCCGGTTCCGTCCTGCCCAGAACAGGCCACGCAAGAACAGTGTGTGCACCCCTGGGCTGATGGGTGGCCATCTGGAGAAGTTGTAGACAGAGCTGGATATGCAGGCTGGAGTATGGATATGTGTACTCAGCTGCATAGTGTCTCCCAAAATTACTATCCACTTGGAAACTGAGAGCATGAACTTATCTGGAAATAGCGTCTTTGCAGATACCATTAGTTAAGTTAAAATAAGGTCATACTGGACTCAGGTGGAGCCTAAATCCAATGATTAGTGTCCTTAGAAGCCAGGACACACAGATGCACCGTGGAGGAGGCCATGCAAGCACAGAGGCCGAGGCTGGAGGGATGTAGCTGCAAGCCAAGGAATGCTCAGGATGGCCAGCCACCATCAGAAGCTGGAAGAGGAAAGGAAGGATCCTCCCCTGGAGCCTTCAGAGGGATTATGGCCAGGGTGACACCTTGATTTCCAACTCCTGGCCTCCAGAGATGTGAGGGAATAGATTCCTGTTGCTTTAAGCACCCAGTCTGTGGCCCTTTGTTACAATTGCCCCAGGAAACTGTTACAATTGCCCCAGGAAACTGTTACGATGTTTGCACATCAGCCCCATTCAAATGAAGCTCAGTCTTCAAAGGAGGCTCTAGGCTGAGGAAGGAGCCCTCATGCTCTGGGATCTGTGCTGTTGGTAGAGGATCCAGATGTGGCCCTTACTCTCCAGGGGCTTATGGTCCAATTGAGCCACTAGTGGGGGTCAATCCCCAAATGTTCCTCTCTGCCTTCCCCTGTGACCCAGGGATCCACCTTCAGAGGAGACCTCCATTCTGTCCTGAGCTGAGCAAGCCTCTCTTCTCTCCCTGCCCCAGGCCCCATTCCCCTCAGCTGGTCAGAAAACAGATCCTCAGTTAACATGTTCCTGGGAGGAACCCAGAGCAGAATGGAACTAGGAGCCGCTAACCTTTATACACCCCTTACCAGAGGAGAGTGCTTTCAACTACAGACCCATTTCCTCCTCACCCCGGGTCAGTGTGGCCATCATTCTACTTCCCAGAAGAGGACAGGAAGACCTGGGGTGGCCGCAGTGACACAGCCAGAAAACACGGACGGGTGACTAGCATCTCGTGTGTGTGTGTGTGTGCGTGTATGTGTATGTGTGTGTGTGTCCCCATGGAGTCAGATGACCAGGGAAAGTGAATCAATATTCTCCCGTTTTCTATGTGTGTGACCTGCGAGAAGTCGTCTGACCCCTCCTAAGCCTCTGGTTCACATCCATACAATGTTAATGACAGGGCTACCTCTCGGGAAGTCGGAGGCGAGAACTGAATGATAAAATAGGGTCTGGATGTTCACCATATTCCTTAGAAAACAGGAAGCATACATCTCTTTGGGAGGTGGTGCAGGACTCCGAATTCCACGTCCTTCCTGTTTTAGCACACAGGTTTTGTGCCATCCATTTCTGTCTTCCAGTCCCCAGGCACACAGTCCAGGTACATTTCCTAGACGCTTCAGCAGGCCATGCCTTCATCCCGAGATCCAGGGCTAGGCCAGCAGGCAGACCCCTGGGGCTGGCGGGCAGGCGGGCGGGGAGCCGAGTCCCGGCCCACGGGCAGGGTGGGTCCTGGTTTGGGTCGCTCCCCAGGCTTCCTGACTACGTAAATCACACATACCGAGAGCAGAGTGTGGCTGGCTTTCTGAAACCACTGGTCCCGTGCACCCACGAAACCCCGACCCTGCCACTCAACGAGCCTATAAACAGCACTTGTGCTTTCAGACACAGGAAAAGGGTACTTCAAGCAGGCATCTTACTTCCATCTTACAAGCTCAGTTTTAAAGTCAAGGGCCTCTTCGTTCATGAGAGAAACATGGTGCTTACGTAAGGGGATGATTTGATGGAAAGCAGGCTGGAGGATTTGTAAGAGGGGGAAACGTCTTGGGTAGAGCTTTGGTTGGTTTCTTCTCTATACCCACAAGGCACAAAAATTCGACCTCGTGGAGGCACATGGCATGGGTTTTTTAACATGCAGTTTTTGAGCCTGGTATTTATTTTCATTCAAGTAATGGAAAAGTCATCCACTTGCAGCTTCTGAAGAT
This sequence comes from Neomonachus schauinslandi, assembly GCF_002201575.2. Taxonomy (NCBI): domain Eukaryota; kingdom Metazoa; phylum Chordata; class Mammalia; order Carnivora; family Phocidae; genus Neomonachus; species Neomonachus schauinslandi. Next base: position 50,869,670 of record NC_058418.1, on the reverse strand, counting down.
TCAGAGCTGCAGACTCCCTTTCCTCTTGAAAGGTCCCCATTGAGCCTGCCCATCTCTGGCAAGAGGGCTGTCAACGCGTCCCTGAATTTCTCCCTGCTGTCTCAGAACTGGCATTGTACAGAGACCTGGACCACTCAATCGAGTCCTAATCTGACTGCCAGGTTCTGTTCAAAGAAGCAAAAATCTTGTATTCACTTAGTGCAGCAGTTTCCTTATTTGCGGGCAGGGGGATCATTAGAGCACCAATTAAAATGCAGATTTCCTGGCTCCACTCCCAGAGATTCCAATTCAGTAGCTCTGGGTAGAGGCTGGGAACCTGCATTCTTAACACATGCCCCCTAGCCCTACCACCAGGTGATTCATAAGCATACTGTTCCCAGAACCACACATAGCACCTACAAACACTCTGCAAGATGCTTCTTCTAGCCTCCAAATTACTGACTTGAGTGATACACTTGAGTGTATTTATATACACAAAACCTTATCATTAAAAAAATTGTTTCTTACTTTACAGATGGAGAAATTGAGGCTCAGAGGAGTTAGGTACTTCCTCCAGGTCACACAGTGAGGAAGGGGTAGATTTTATTAGCGTCTCTACTATTCTTAAAGCCATCCACCATTCTATCTCCCTGACAAATACAGGTGTTAGCAGATACCAGAGGAAGAGCATAATAAGAGTAGATACTAATCCCAGAGGGTTAAGTAAGGTAATATTAAGTTTAGTCATATGAACTTGTTGACATTCAACCATTTATAACCTACAGATGCAGCAATGTCAAGTGGGCCTATCTAATAATTATAAAATCCTGGGTGTAGTAGCTGACTTAAAGCAATATTCAATAAACATTAAGTATTCTTAGAAGCTATTGTAGGTAGAATTGTGTCCCTTCCCCAAAAAGATATGTTGACGTCATAGCCCCTGGTACTGTGAAATAGTACTTTTTGGAAATGAAGTCTCTGCAAATGTAATCAATTGAGTTAAAATGAGGTCATACTGGATTAGGGTGAGCCCTAAATGCAATGATTGGCGTCCTTATAAGGGGAGAGATTTAGATACACAGACACACAGAGGAGAGAGGGCCATGTGAACAGAGGCAGAAATTAGAATGATGTAGCTACAAGCCAAGGAAAAACAAAGATTTTCAGGAACCACCAGAAACTAGAAGAGACAATGAAGGATTCTCCCCAGAACCTACAGAGGGAACGTGGCACTGTCCACACCTTGATTTTGGACTTTGGGCCTCCGGAACTGGGGGAAAAAAAAATTCTTGTTGCTTTAAGCCTCCATGTCTGTGATAGTTTGTCAGAGTGACCTTTGGAAACACATATGGAAGCTTTATCCTTTTATCTTTGTCACCATCATCTCCATTATCACCACCATCACCATCCACCATCATTACTACCATCACCATCACCTTGTAGAGTACAAGGCAGGGCACCAGACTCAGATCACAGAACAGTGAGCTCTGACTGGTGCTGATGGGTGGTGATGGGGCTGCTAAGTCTCAGTCATATCCTCCACTTGGACTCACCCAATGCAGACTGGTTTGATTTCCATCCAAATTTTTAAAATATATTTTTTTATGATATACATGCATTTGTGCTTTTTGATGCTTTCCCAAGCTCCCTCCGACTTGTGTAATGTAGACTTCTCCCCAGGGAAATGTTCAAGAGACAGAAAGACGGAAAAATGGTAGCCGCAGAACACTGGGTAAACATTAGCTCCTTTCATAACCTTCCTTTCTTGCATGACAAATCTGTGGTGGGGCCCCCAAATCCCAAGGAGGCCCACTTCAAACATTTATTTGGATCAGTATAAAGGGTCAAGGACCTGCTATATAAAAAGTCCCTTAATGTACACTGTTTGGATAAAATTTGCTGGCACAAAAATTCCAAAATGGAGTCTGTGGCCCATTTCATATGTTATTTTCAATCAATACAAGGTAGCCAGTGATCTTTGTTTCAATTTTTGGAGAGAGGAGACTTCACCATGGTCCCCCTCTTACTCTCCCCTCTCACCAAAAATGGAAATAAAAAATCATGATGCTGTAAATTCTGTCTGTTCAGTGACTATATTTTCCAAATAAAAAAGCAGAAACAGAAGCCATGATTGACAGTGGGGCAGGATATTTAAAATCTGAATTGTTTGAGACAATCTGCTCATGAAGCCACCCTCTAGACTCATTCCCCAAGCTGGCATCTCATCTCCCCAGTGGGTCTGTGAGCCTTGGCCAGTCACTTCACCTGCCCACACCTCAGTTGATTCCTCTTTATGAAGTTGGTACTACTATATCACTTGCCTGTTAGAGTTGTGAGTAGCCATTGAGTAATGAACAAAAAGACTTTCACAGAGTGACAGTTGTGTAAGTTCTCAATAAATATTATTACTATGATTTTTTTTTCTCTTTAGAAGGAAGGCTTTTACTTTGCCAATTCTATATATCAGAAACTTGACTTACATCTCAGTTAATATTACCACCTGTAATAGTGGGCATTATTTTGCAGTTCACCAGGTGTAAGCAATGTACGCAAAGTCACACAGTTACTCATGAATTTAAGCCTGGCTGGAGCCCAAAGTCTTTATCCTTTCCCGTATACCATGTTGGACTGTTCAGAATATTTTCACTCAAAACCAAGTTCCCCCCACACAGAGATGACCCGTGGCCTGGATCCTTTATATTGAGCCTTAGAAGGGGGTAGCCTTCTGGTCACCCCAGTCTGGCAGAGTTGGAGTGCCAATAGCACATAAGTCATTCTGCAGCTCAAGCTCAAAGCCCTGAGTTCTCTCTGGGCTCCAAAACTGACCCATTTGAGGCTGGACCATAGATTGCTTTGCATTTGAATCCCCTGGGTGGCTGGTTAAAACACAGAATCCTGGGCCTCTTTTAGGTTTGCCAGATCTCAATCTCCACTGGTAAACCAGATGTCTGCATTATCAACTTGTGGCCCCATGACTTGGCTCTCCTGAATCTTTGTGAAGCGTAACAGTAGCCACAGTGTCACTGTTTGTCCTCAAAGAAAGAGAGCCAGAGGTGGGTGGGGCATGACTGGGGAGGATATACCTGAAAATAAAAAAAAGAAGATACGATGTCTTAGTCCATTCAGGCTGGTATAACAAAAACGTCATAGACTAGGGTGGCTTAAACAACAAACGTTTATTTCTCACAGTTCTGGAGGCTGGGAAGTCCAGGATCAAGGGGCTGATAGATTTAGTCATAGGTTGTTGCTTTCTCAGCACTGTCTGAGCTCGGATACGTGCTCTGACCTTTGCAGAAGCCAGGGGATTGCCTTGTGCCCAGCCAGGCTCAGGGCCCCAAGAAGATCCCAAGGGGTTGGGAATTCGGAGTGAAGAGCAGTGGTGGATTACCTGAGGATCCAACTAAACGTGTCTTAGGATCTCGGCAAAAAAAATGACACTACAAAACAAACAACAACAACAAAGAATTTCAGCATTGGTGAATTTTTGTAACATTGTATGATCAGTAAGTCCAGAGGGATGCTATTTTGATTTCAGCGTATTTCCTCTTTTTGTATTATGGTGCCATACCTTGAAACATTTTGGATTATATGAAATGCAGGTGAAGGAGAGGGACAAAATAATTTAAGCTAAGTTTTAGGGCCTTGGATCCGTCTTTGGCAAAGGGTCTATCAACAAACATCAGTTGTCGGGAGTTGGCAAGTGAACATCGAGACCAAAGGACCAGGGATGTAGCGGAGAATTCTGAACAGAGAAGGGAACTTGGTCAAAGCAGAGGGTAGCAGGCAAAGAAGACAGAGGGCAATGGTGAGAAAATAGCTCGGGGCTCCTCTCTTCGGGATGGCGGGTGGTCAGGGAGCGGCCGATTTGGAAGCGTTAAAGGTACACAGTTACAGGTAAAGAAGAGTATGGGCTCTTGGTGTGCTTTTGGGTCTTCCTTGGAGGCCATAACCCTTCCCAGAGCTACCCTAAACCCCAGGGCTTTCAGAGCTGGGTGGGGTGGCTCGGTCCCGAATGAAAACTGTCCTACTTGGGGCATCCGCATGGGGCACCGCTGTGGTCTGGTTCTTAGCATCTCCGAATCCCTGTGCAGAGATGAAAGCTCCAGTAGCCCCTCCTCGGAGGCACTTGGTAGAGGAGAGGCACGCATGGGGCCTCCAGGGAGAGGGCCGCTGAGGAGACAGGCAGCACCCCCGCGTCGGGTCTGTTACTCTTGGGCCCGGACTAAAGGGGTCTTCGGTTTCTGCACTTTTCATGTGGCGTCTTTCAAAATTGAAATCCACTTGAAGTGGTTTGGGTTTTTCTCTTCCTCGCCTGGTGTTTGCTGTAGAGAAATACCTTCAAACACAGATGGCGTTGCTCGGTGCCTGTCACTGAGCATGTTCAGAGGAACCCAGAGACGCCACATCAAGCTGAACATTTCCATCAGAGCTGCCCGGGCTGGGCCCCCGCTGGGCGCCCGCTGCTGCCCTCCAGCCTTGGCTCACGTGCTGGTTCTCTGGGAGAACAAGCCACCTTTGTTTCTCTGAGCAGCCTTCTTTGGAGGATTTGGAGGCCCCTGCGGGGTCCCCCATTCTGTATGGACCCCCATTTTACTCTTTCTGAGTCTGCAGAGGAGACAGAGGGAAGGTGAATAGACCTTCACTCTTTATTTTATAGCCGAGATAGCGGTCCTTTCCTCATCACAGCCTGCCCGTGATGCTGGACACCGTGATTTTTCTGGGTCTCCCATCAAGCTCCTTATCTCCCCATTTATAACGTATTTGAAAGAAAACATTTAGTCCTGTTGGCTAAAAGAAGCAAGAAAGCTCGCTAGATGTCCCAAGTCATCACCCACAGAGACATCACGCCTTGCTCCGTGTCATATTTCAGAACAATTTTAGCCATAGATATGTATATTGATAGTCCTTCATCAATACCAACGATCAATCCTTATCGATACCAACAGACCTGCGTATGAGAGAGAAAACAAGCAACTGAGGGCTCATGGATATTATTTTTTTAGTTACCCAGAGCCTGCAGCTGTCTACTCATATATATGTAACTATAGAGGCTGGTGGGGGAACATTGAGGAGGGGGCATCAACTCAACCTCTTTATTTTGCAGGTAAAGGAATCCCATCCCCAAAAGTGTTACATGACATGGCCAAGGTCACTGGCACTTGCTTGGCCGCACTGAATGGCCTTATTTGTATTATGAGATTTAAAGGTATTTGCATACATTAGGAGACTTGGAAATTTTCACAGTAACCTATGGAGGTTATGGGCCTTTTGAGGTCTATATGCCCCTTTTGTAAATGGAGAAGTAGGGACCTAGGTCCCTGACGTGAGTCATGCTCACAAGCCTTGACTATGTACTTCCAAATCAGAGTGGGCAGCGGCCTCCCAAGCCACACTGGGTCACTCAGCCGGTTGGCAAGTTCAGCAGGAAAGGAGCCCGCGCATCAGTCCATACCAATCAGGGCCTACGGGGAAGTTCTCCATCCTTCTCCTTCCCGCAGTCCCCAGTGCATTCACTTCTTGAGAAATGGTTGAGCCAGAGAGTCGCTCGCTGCATCTAGACTTGAGATTTGTTACTGGAAGCAAGTCAGTCCTGCCTAACGCAAGGATGAGGCTAGGACAAAATCTCTCCTCAGTGGCTTGCCTATGAAAGAGAGGACTGGAGAGATGGTGTCTTTCAGCCCCTTTGCTTGCAAATGGGGAAACTGAGGCCCAGAGCCTGGGGTTGAATGCCTCAAAGTCTCACAGACTCAGTACAGAGCCAGGACTGCCGGCTCCTGGCCTGGTCTCCTTTCTGCCTGTGGCCACTTGTACCTGCAAGGGCTGCTCAAGGAATGTGTCACACTAAACTGAAGCCAGCAAAGAGAAAAGCCCCTTGCAGCCCTTACTTAGGTCAGCACACAACAAACGCATACACCGGGATGCTTTGGGCCGGGGTGTTCTCTGTGGGGGCTGGCTGGGAAGGGGACCTTTTTTTGGAAGGTGTCCTCGGGCCCTCTGCCCCAACCGCTCCCTGATCCCTGATCTCTGTGCCTGTTAGCTCCCTTAGGCCCTTACCCTCCGTAGCCCCACCCATGAGGGAGAGGGAGTCTTGAGAACTCATACTTCTGAAAAGTGCAGGATGGCAAGGGGACTGGATTGCAGGAAAACCCATAAACCCCTCAGAGCTGTGGTCTTTCTCTGAATGGAACCAATGCATTTATTTCTTGAGAAACGGTTGGGCTGGGTTCACCTCCAAGCCCATGCTTCCAGATCCCGATTGTAGTGGAAGGAAGCAGGTTCCTTGTCGAGGCAGCAATGGGGCTCAGGTGGAACCCCTCTCTGAGAGACTTGCCTGTGAAATAGAAAGTAGGTCTGGGGAGGTTGGAGTTTATTACTTCCGTCTGCTTGCTTCTCTCCTTTGCCATCCCCCACCCCCACCCCCGCCTGGGGCAATTTGCATGAGAGGAAGTCTGCACGAGGCAGGGACAGCCCCTGGCCTTGAAGTCACAGGCCACAGGGAAGGAAGATGAGCCAAAATCGGAGTGATTACCGCCTTGCTCTGGCCCCTGAAGTTCACCGGGGTTTCAAAACGACCATATCTTCACCATGACCTTATTTTTGCACCAGGCTGCTATTAATTGCAACTACTTCTTAGATTAAAAAAAAAAAACCTGGTGACAAACAAAATCCAGGCATCGGCTTGTTTGGGATGGAAGCTATGGTTCAGGTTCCCTCCACGTCTCCACCTGCACCCCCATTTGCCAGGGAGAGGGAAAGATGTGTAAAAATCTATGGCCTTGGCGACCCATCTTCGAACCTGGAGACTGGAGGCTCAGCCCTGGGGGCAGCCGGTGAGAGGAAGAAGATGGGCCCCCCCAGATCCAAAGGCAGAGTGTAAGGTGCTGTTAGTCACTCCCTGGCTAAACAGCCCCTGGCTCTGACCCATTTTTCATTCTGTTTTCAGTTCCATGAGGCAAACACAAAGACACCTTGGGGCGATAAGCAATCTCAACAAGCACTTTGTGCGGGACTCAGGGGACAGAGCCTGGGGTAAAAGAAAGTAAAGTCGCTTTTCTGCAAGAACTTGGGCAAGAAAAGGCAGAAAGAATGGAAACTAGCTACTATCAAACACCTGCTTGGAGCAAGGCACGACTCAGGGCTCTGATCTCAATCCCCACCCTCTTACGAGGTCCTGATTATGATTCCTGTTTATCAGGTAGAGAAAGGGAGGCTCACAAGGGGGGAGTGACTTGCTCCCGGTTACACTGTTAGTAAGTGACAGAGGAAGAACTCCAGTCCAGAGGAATGTGACCATATAGCTGGTGAGTGACTTTGCCAGCAGGGCCTTGGGGACTTCTCTGGCTTGCAGCCCTCGCTTGAGACTGATGCACAGACGGGGGCGGGCTCCCAGCTGTTATGGCGCTTCTGTGGCTTGATTTCGTTCAGCTAAGAGTTTTGGCTAATTATCTCCAAGTTATTTTCAGTTAGACTAGCTGTGCTGATCTTTAATCCTTACTTTTAATTTTTAAGCAACCCCATGCTGTTTTTCTAGGCAGTCTGCTCACTTCTCCTTCAGAGTCAGTGGGCTGACGGGTCAAGTTGGGGGACCCAGAAGAAAGAGGGAAGTGAGCAGAGAAAGGCTGGGGGGGGCAGTGGTGTCATTGCCGTAACCAAGTGTTGGCAAGTGAGACTAGACCCAGGTGAAAACATTAAGGGAATTAGGACTGAGAGAGGCCAGGTGATTTATGTGCATTAGGATCACAGTCAGGATTAAATGACTGTCTTTACGCCATGACTTTGTGCCCAAATCTTACACTGAATGAGTTTGGATTAAACACAGAGAGAATACATCCTAAGTTAATTAATCAACAGAGGTAACAGTCTTGAAAAATAGCTATAATAATAATGTCCATTTCTGGAATATTCTTGTGTGCCTAGGGGCTTTGAACGTATTCTCCCCAGTGGCAGATGAGGAAGCTCACAGGGTGATAAAAATGACTTGATTTTAAAATCAGTTGCTTTTTTCTTAGTTTCTTAAAGAGTTAATTGCAATGGAAGGTCAAGGATCAGTAACAGCCAAGTCCTTATTCCCATGGCTTCCCTTCCTCGACGTTTTCCCTGTGATTCAGCACATCTTCTTTGAGCATCTCCTTAGAGTTTGGTACTGAATTGAAATGTGGGAAGTGTGGGGTGGAGGGAAGTGATACTAGGAGATATGAGGAAGGCAGGAATCAGTCTTCAAGATGTGGGCATTCAGATCCATGAGAAGCAAGGTTGGGAAAGCACATTCCCTAGGATTTAGACATCTGCGTCAGGAAGATGCTTGTTGTGGCTTGGAGCATTCGGGGAAGTCTTCCTCGAGTAAGGTTTGGTTTTCCTCTCAGAGGAAGACTTTGTCTTAAAAGCAAAACCAGGGTCTTTTTGTCTGACCCAGTGGACGCAGCATTTGCCATTGGGTTTTGGGTTCAAATCCTGTGTCTGCCATGTTCTCGGTGGGAAGCTTTGAGCGAGTCATTTAACCTCATCAATAAAATGGACACAGATTATAATGCTTAGTGACAATATGGATTCGATAAAATACCGTACGCTAAGTGTTTAGCATGGTGTCTGAGGCGATGGTGATTTTCAAGGGAAAGCAGCTCGTTTTGTTCCCTTACCACCGGCCAAATCCCCCGGGCGTTTCAAGCCCAGAGGGTGACTCTATTCTCTTTTCTCTTTGGGTTGGGAGGCAGAAGACCTGGGTTCAAGTGTGAGCTCTGCTATTTATGAATATGTAATCTCGCTTCTCAAGCTTCCACTTCTTTTCTGTCAAATGGGCATGAGGGATTATAAGCTCCCTGGATCTCTTCCTATACAAAGATTCTGCCATTCAGAATCCTGCTGATGGGGGATTATTTCAGACAGTCTCCTCTCACAGCCGTGTCTCCCCACCTCTCCATCCCACACCGTCTTCTGAGCCTCTCGCCATCTGTCTGTCAGGATATAGACCAGATGTGTTTCCCTCTGATCTTCTCCATCCATAGACATGGAGCTTGTGTCTGGTTTGCCTGCTGGTGGGCCTGGGACCATCCAGGAAGAAACACACACCTGGTGCCAGAACCAATCTTTCAGGAGACCAGAGGAATTAAGAGGTCTGGGACCACCTAGAAATGGTGGTTGGAGACCATTATGAAAGCCCAGGAGTGGAGCTCTTGGAAAGTGTGAGTTACCAGAGAGAAAAGACAGTCACAAGAGTAGTCGGACTGGCTGCAAACTCCCATGAATCTCCAATCTCATCATTATGGAATCTTAGGTTTGAAGAGACAACCCCCCCCCCCCAACCACACATACACACATCCGTGACAGAACTTGTTTAAAAACCCGTGGTTTAGAAAGTAGCATAGACACTTTGACCTAGACTGGCAAGAGGAAAAGAGAAAACAAAATAAAGGGAAAAGGAGGTCTCTGGATCCTGGAAAAAAAATAAATAATCACCATGAAGAACAGTTAAATTTCAGAATGGTACTGCCTGAGCTACCTTAGGATAGAGGGCTCTGTTCTCAACCCTAAATATTCTTCGATTCTTTAGGGAGAACATGAAAAGAGATACCGTCTTCTCTTAAGAATAGCCAGAGCGGGGGGCGCCTGGGTGGCTCCATTGTTTAAGCCTCTGACTCTTGGTTTTGGCTTGGGTCATGATCTCATGGGTGGTGAGACTGAGCCCCAAGTCGGGGGGGGGGGGGGGGTTTGGGCCCCGGGGGGGGCGGGGGGGTGGAGGGTGTCTGCTTAAGGATTCTCTCCTTCTGCCCCTCCCCCCACTCAAGTGCACTTGCGCTCTCTTTCAAATAAATAAATAAATAAATCTTAAGGGGGAGGGGTGGAATAGCCAGAGATGGAAATCAAATCATATGGCCCCAAGTACCATTTTAGTATTTCTAGCTCTATATAGCTATTCCCCATCCCTCTCTTGACTTTACTCACAAAATTATCCCCATTATGTAGGCGAAAGACTAAGGTGAGAAAGTGGCAATGACTTGGCCAAGGAGCCTGGGTGTGATTATGTGCTTAACGCCTGCCTTAGAAGCTCCATGAGAGGCCATGCCTACAGAGTTCACTGCTCATCCTCCGGGCCTGGGCCAGTTCCTGGCACACAGGAAGAACCTGGTCAATGTGTTGAATGACTTGCACTGACATTTGGTCATGCTGTTTAAGTACAGAAAATACCAGTCACATCTATATTTCTGTACCCAATTCTAATGTGTGTATGGGTTTTTTCCACACCACCAAACAATTCTCTGACACCAGCTGGGTGCTCTAGAATCCCACTCACTTCTGACACTATCTACACAGAGAGAATATCAGATGCCACCATCAGATGCCACGGGTTGGGGGCTCAGTCCTACAAGGCTACTACCCCCACCTCAAGTTCAGATGCCAGCCTCAAGTCCAGAGCACCTGGGCTTCTGACCAACTAGCTATAGATCAGAGCTTAGCAGGACTCCCTGTGTGGGTTCTGTTCATCTGCTAGAGTGGCTCACAGAACTCTGAGAAACATTTTACGTACTAGATTACATGTTTATTGTAAAAGGATATAATTCAGGAACAACCCATGGAAGACATGCATAGGTATGGGCCAAGGGCTTGGAGCTTCCGTGTTCTCTGAGAGCCCACTCTTCCCAAATCTCCATCTGTTCACCAACCAGGAAGCACTCCGAACCCTGTCCTTTTGGATTTTCATGGCGGCTTCATTACAGTCATGACTGATGAAAGTATTGGCCATTGCACGTTGGCCAATGATTCAACCTCCAGCCCCTCTCCCCTCCCAGCTGAGGGGTGAGACAGAAAGCTCCAACCTTCTAATCAAGTGGTTGGTTCTCCTGGCAACCAGCCCCATCCTTAGGTCGGTCCAAAGGTCACCTTGTTAACATAACAAATGACACCTGTCTTGCTCCTCACGGGAAATTTCAAGGGTTTTAGGAACTGTGTGCCAGAAAAGGGGCCAGAGACCAAATATTTTTTTTTATTATGAATCACAATGTCCCACATGTTTTTTTATTTTAATTTTTATTTATTTTTTTTAAATTTAATTATATTTTATTATGTTAGTCACCATACAATACATCATTCATTTTTGACGTAGTGATCCACGATCCATTGTTTGCGTGTAACACCCCGTGCATCTTGCGGGCGAAATGGCTGCCTTGGAGCTCCCACTCCTCTTCTTTGGTGTGAACTCCAGGATAAATGTGAATCTGATGTTTCTACTCATTATTCTGCTTGAAACGTACATTAGGAGAGAGCAAGACACTATGTCTAAGTTCTTCAGAAACAGCTACGACCATATATTGTTTCCCTCCTCTTCAGTACCGTCTGCCCACCAGCTTGTGGAGAAAGTATGCCAACCCTCTAATATTTGGGAGACTGTCACCCACTCAGGTGGTCTCTGGGCTGAGCCTCGTTACCATCAGAAGCGCTCTAGGGAGTGCAGTCCCTGAGTCCTTTTTCAGGGCAGAGTCTACTCCAGAAGGAAGAGAATGATAGTAAGGGTCCGGCAATACAGTCCATCCCTCTGGCCACACCTCCTACCACTCCTTCATTTGCTGGCTCTGCTTCGGCGACAATGAACACATTTCCATGCTTTGGCACATGCTGTACCCTCCGCCTGGAGCACCCTTCCCTGGGGGGTTGAATGAACAGAGGAGATGTCTGCCCAGGCCCTTGTCCTCACAGATTTCGTCTGAAGGCTTTCTCCTGAGGTCCAGAGCATTTAGCCGCAAAAATGTCCCAGAATATTTCTGTCCCAAGTCTGATGTCCTTGGTCTACATTTTCTATTGCTTTAGGCACAGAGCCCAGAGGACTATTTTGGATGGAGCCAAAGGCTGTATTAGAACACGAGTTTTACAATGTTGAAGAGCTAGGTTCAAATTCCAGTTCTGATACTTACTGGTTGTATGGCCTTAGCTAAGGAGCTCAACTCTCAAACCTCAGATGCTTCATCTGCAAAAAACACCCATCCTGCATTGACATCATAACACACAAATCTCGTGCTGTAGCATGTGGTCCATAGTAGGGATCCCACAAATGTGAGTCCTCCCCCGGAATTGTTATTCTGTGCTGTGTGTGACTGTGGAATGGGGTTGAGGGGAACTGGTTTCTCTCTAAAGAAGCATCCGCTGTGCTGTCCTCACCCCTCCTGGGAGGGAGAAACACTGAGTCTCACGTTCGTTCAGGATGTTTCCCGCAGCTGATCTGGAATGGCTCCTGACAGGTCCATGTGAGCAACTTAAGGAGAAGCAGAGTCCTTGCTACCTCCTTTCCACTGTCAGGAGAGAAGCTGGTTAGTCTAGACAGGGCTAATAGGAGTGTCAAAGAAATTGTCTTTCAGGCCAGACCCTGTCCTCACCACTTCCCTGTCTGCGGTGGGACCTTCCCATCCTGTGAACCTGTCGCTCTGCAAAGCCCCCGAGGGCTGGCCAGAAGCGAGTCCCTCCGTGACTGCGGTGCAGGTGGGGCTGGCTGGCCCTCTGCCATGCCCCTGGCCCTTGTCTAACTGCCTCTTCGATGGGGGCATGAGAAGCCCCAGAGGATTATGTGATTCATCCATCTCCTCACTGAGTCCCTCACTGCATATTTCCTGAGCACCTACTGTATGGAAGGTCCTGGGCAAACAGATACAGGTAGGAGCTATGGTACGGCCCCCCGCGCCCCGTCCCAGCTTCCACACCTGATCAAGGCCTGCCAGCTCCCTCCATCCCACTGCTCCTCACCACACTCCCTTAACTCACCCCCTATTTTGTCCCCTGGACCCCTAGAACAGCCTCTCTACCCTGCTCCCTTGTCCTGGCACACTACACTGTTGTCTGAGTCATCTTTGCAGAATGTCCATCTGGGCCTGTCAGTCTTGGGTGTTTCCCACCTGGACCTTGCCCTCTGCACTCTGCTACACTAATAGTTTTCTTTCAAAGTGTTCTTTTTTTTTTTTTCCTCCTCTTGGCCTTACTCTAAGCAGTATCATCCACGAAGTCACAGACCGGATGCCAGCTGAGTACTGTGCCAGTGTGGGTTTTTAGAATAAGTCGTAAAATGAAGAACGTTTGTTTACATGACATCCAAGGCCATCAGGCAACGATGCTGCCTTCCCCGGGTGATGTTGGTCCGAGGATGACCCTGAGAGCTCATTTACTTACCAGCCCTTTATCCAGCGCCTTCTGTGCGCCAAGAAGTGTAGGGGATACAGTTCAAATATGGCAAAGTCCTTGTCCTGCTAGAGCTCCTATTCTGGTGGTAAAACAGACAATAAAGATTAAGATAAATGAGTCAAGTGCATGCAGGCTTTTAATGGATGATAAGTATTAAAGAGGAAAGAAACAAATAAGGGAAAGGGGAGGCAGGAAAAAATCCAACTGTAGTAAATAAACCTATGCCCATGTTTCCAGCCCAGCTACTCGGACCCCCTTCTCTCAAGCTCTGTGCAGGAAGTTCCCACAATGCCCTGTGCTCATGGCGCCCACAATGCACTGGTGCCTACCATGTTCTGGGCCATTTTCCCACAGTGCAGTGGCCGCTGGTTCCCACAATGCTCTGGGCCATTTTCCCACAATGCACACATTGAGTCACCTGTGCCTGCTTTCACTTGTTTATTGTTTTTCCGCCAGGACCACCCTTCTCACATAGGCCTCTGGCTAAATCATCTTTATGGTTTCAAGTCCACCAGCACAGCATCTTCCCTGACACCTGCTCCCCCATCCCCATGAGAATTAAAACGTGACCTCCCCTGGGTACCTTGGGCCATTTCTGTAGTAGTCCTGCTCAGTCAGTGTTGTCCTTTATTTATCTCGTGTCTGTCCCTCCTACGGGACCCTTTTAGGCTGGGGCAAGGCCACCGACATTTTTCCCTCCCCACCCACAACTAGAGGCCTGGCCAGGGAGGACTGGAGCACATCATTGCTCCTAGCCCAGCAGTCTGCCTGGGCCTCTGCGGTCCTACTCAGAGGCTCTCAGCCAAACCTCAGTGTTTATGGGCGGTGCCTCCGGGGGGGGGCGGTGGGCAGGATGCCCGGCCCCTCCCTGTTATCACCTCGGCATCTTTCGGACAATGTTGCCTCTTTTGAAAAGTTAGAAATGAATAATTCTACAGAAACAAGTCATTTAGAAAGTACATGCCCTCCCCCAGTTCTTCTCCGCTGTAGAGATGAAAACATGCACAGAATTAGGAGATCCTCTTCCAAGCAGGCAGGGCAGGTAGCATGACCCTCACATGCAGCCTTTCAGGGTGATGTGACCTTCCCTGGGACAGTCTGCAGTGAGGCTGTTTGCTGAGTCTGGCTGTAGTAACCCTCCTCCTTGGCATAGCTCATGCTGTCTTCAGGCTGTTCGCTCTGCTCCTTCCCATCGTCCCTGCCCTGATTCCGGTCTTAGCTCCTCTCACCTAGGCCCAAGTGCCCTGCGAGGTGCTGGCAGGGGAGACCCACGGGACCTGCGAGCCAATGCACCAGATTGCAGTGATATACTCCCCCCCCCCACCCCCCACCCCAAGGCACCAGCACAGACTCCACCTTCTCTAGGGAAGCAAGTTTTCACATGCAACAAAGAACATGTGACACAAAGAGCCACTGAGTGAAAGCCTCTCTCTTCCATGGTCTCCTTCAGCATCTACTACCTGCCCTGCCCTGTTCTTAGCACTGGGGAGATGTGTGGACAGCATAGACAAACTTGGCTGTCTTGGAGCCCACCTTCTAGTGATGGGGTGCAGAAGGAATCCATGCTGTGGGGTGGGGTCGGTGGGGGAGAAGGTAGGGGAGGCAAGTTGTCCGGGCGTAGGAACAGCATTTGCAAAGGCCCTGCCTTGGGAAGGAACCTGGCACGTAGAAGGAGCAAAAAGGAGGCCAAAGGGACTAGAGCTGCTGGAGGAAGGGAGAGGGCAAATCAAGAGGAGGCAGGAAGCAATAAGCCTGGTAAAGACTTGGCTTTTATTCCAAATGCCCTGGAAAAGCCACTGGGGACTTCAAAGTGGAGAAGTGCCCCAAGTGGGCACCCATCCAGGAGTTAGGGGATATTCGTTGAGGGCATAGAATGGAGAGAAATTTTAACCTTCAAAATGAGATCTGGAGGGATCTCTTTCCTTTTAGCCTGGTGTGGTGTCCTCCAGAAATGGGGGGTCAGCTCTGAGGCCGTGTCCCCCCATCTCCTCTCCACTCCTCTTGCCAAGTGGCACCACCCCTTGGCAGTCTGAATCTGGGCCTCGCACAGGCTCGAAGACCTTAGGATGGAAAGGGGCTTCATTAGTGTGTTCTTGCCAGGGTGGGGGCAGCATCTTGAAGGGACCGGGGGTGTCTATTTAGGTCACACAAGCCCTCTGTGTTCCCGCCTGGCCTAACTAACCACGGCAGCCCTGCTGGGGCCTGACCCCTAAATTCCTCTGCACCCCCAGGGCCCGGCGGCTCCTTGTTCCTCTTCCAGAGCCTGCTGAGGGTCATCGATAGGGTTAGAGAAGGAGCCAGAACCCTGGACAAGGATGAATAGGAGGCTTGAGTGCCCACAAGTGCCCACGAGAGACCTTCATGAGAACAACCAGGCCCGAGGAGAGAAGCCCAGCCACTGTGGGTTGGCTCCATTACAGGAGAGAAGAGGAAAGCATAAAGAAAAAAAGAAGAAAATGGGATTGGGCCCCAGAAAGGTCTCCCTGGAGCAGCGTGGGGTGCAACCCCGTCGGTTAGCCTGTGTCCCTCGGAGACTCCTGTCTGGGGATGGGAATGGGAGTGTGGAGACTGCGGCAGATGACCGATCATCCTGCCGGGGCCAGCTCTCTAGACGCTGCATCTCCCCAGTCTCCCAAGCATGGCCCATGTTTTATGGGCAGACTGCGTGCGCTTGGGGACCCCGGGGCTCACAGCCAGCATGGGTATTATATTGGCAACAGCAAATAACCGTGCACCCTGGAGACTTACACCCCACTCCTCCTTCCTTAGGGAGTACGGGCATCTCAGAAACTGACGTCCGGGGCTCAACAGGTCGCACAGAAGTCACTGTGTGGCTGAGCTTCCAGGCAGAGCAGCTGAGAGGTCATCACGTATCCACTCATTTTAACCAAGGGTCACCTTTTATCCTCCTTTAAAAGTTCAAAACCCTAGCGCTATTGAATTACTTTTAGAAATCGTAGAAGAGCGTAAAGAGGGAAACAAAGAAGCACCACCTGAAGACAAACACTTGTAACGCCGCGGGGAGACCTTACAGTCACTGCTTCATGCATCTCTGTGCCCGTCAGTACTATAAATACAGTTTTAGAGTCCCCAGTTTTCACTAATAGCAACAATTTCTCCTATCATTAGTGTTCCTCAACATGATAATAGCTCATGTTTATTGAGCACATAAAGGTGTCAGATGCTGTTCTGCACATGCTTTACAGGTATAGATTCAACACCAACGATGCCACAAGGTAAACCTGATATTCATTTCACAGATGAGGAGTCCAAGGGGCAGAGATGCTAAAAAGCTCGTGTAAGGTCCAGCAGATACAACATTGCAAAGCCCAGCCGCGCTGACGTTCACCCCTCACTGTGAGCACTGTCCTCACCACGGGGTGACTTAGGCTCCGCACTCTCCATTGACTAGCTGCCTGAGAATTTCCTTTAAAACTTCCTATGGTGGATGTTAGGGCTGTTTCTGTATGCATCTTTATTTCCTTAGGATAATTTCTGGAAGAACGGGGCAAAGCAAGGGGACTTGTATGTTGAATTTTTTTTTTTTTAATCTTGAAATAATTTTAGAGTCACAAGAGGTAGCAAAAATAGTACAGAAAGGTCTCGGCTCCCTGCAATGATAATATCTCATATAACCACAGTACACTAGCAAAATCAGGAAATGAACATCGGGGTACACTATTCGCCAAGCGACAGACCTTATTCGGAGCGCGACAGTTTTTACGTGTGCTCTTTGTTTGAAACGTTCTATGACATTTTATCTCCTGTGTAGATGCATGTGAGCACCAATGGGGAGTTTTTTCAGGCTTAAAAGTGTATTGTCAAAATGTCCTCCAGACGGTTTGCAGAGAAAGGTGCGTCTGCCTCCTGTGCCCGTGGGGCGTTGTTGAACAGACCCGGGAAGCGGTGTCCGGAACTCAGAAAGGGAGGTCAGGTTGCTAGGGAAACCCAGCTGTCCCAGCCCAGAGACTCATGTCCATGGCTAAGAGCTCGGTGGGCATGTGACTTGCCCATCTCCGTACGGTCAACTCAGCCACCTCCTGGTGTGTCCTTGTCCGGAGGGCAAGATGGTGGCCTGAATTTTTGGCAGGCAGTGCACGGTACCAGAAGGAACAGTGGGCTTTGGGTCAGGAGAGCTGAATGTAAGTCCTAACATGACCTCAGGTCAGCCACCGAGTCACCTGTAGGTCACTGTCCTCACCTGTGAAGTGCAAGAGTAAAATGGATGCTCTTTGGGTTGGGATGGTGACCTGCCTACGTTGGTCATCGTCTTGGCTGCCGCAGTTCACCAGGGGACCCACCTAGCCGACGATAATGATTCTCAGCGTTGGTCACCTCTCGTGCCAAGTGCCATGCAGAGCGCTTGGCAGATGCGTCTCTTCTTCCCACCGACAGGTGAGGACAGGGAGCATAGCTGGCCGGGGGCGGTCTTCACAGCCCCAGAGGCCACCTTCCCTCCCAAATCTGTGCCGCCACTCCAAGACGATCTTTCCCCAGACCAAGGACAGCCCATCAGGCAAGGGTTTAGAAGTGGCTGCCTGTGACCCCCAGCTAAAACCTCCAACAGGCTCTCAAGATGAGCTCCAAGGCCCTTTCTGGCAGTAAAGCAAATCTGATATTTCCGTAAGGTAAATGCTGCCTAAATATAAAAGCATGGAGATCAGTTCCAGATGGATTTTCTGGATGGATCGGGTTTTTACTCATTCTGAAAAGGAGGCAGGTAGCAAATTACACTGCTGTCACTTGACACAGGAGGTTGCTGTCTCCCAGAATGAGAATAGAGGGCACCCTAGTCACTTCTGATAACCGTCGTGCCCCGGAATCTTCCGCCGCAGACCGGTCCCACCGAGGGAGTGCTACAGGTTGGCGCAAAGAGCCGGTGGGGCTATTTGACAGAAAAGGCAAAAGCCAACCTTTTTTTTTTTTTTTTGGATTTACTTATTTTAGAGAGAGAGAGAGTGAGCGGGGGAGGGCAGAGAGAGAGGATCTCAAGCAGACTCCCTGCTGAGTATGGAGCCCCATGTGGGGCTCAGCCTCAGGACCCATGAGATCGTGACCTGAGCCAAAACCAAGATCAGTTCATGCTTTTCTGAAGTCAGCCAGATACATGGCTATGGGAGGATGCACTTGAGGGAGTGTACATGCAGTCACCCAGTTGGATGGAGGATTCCTGGAAGCAATCTGGCCCTCGGGATGTTCAGAAAGAAGACATTTTCAGGACACATGGAACTACCAGTGAACAGTGGCAGACAAGGGGCCAGAGCAATGTGACTGCTTGATCCCCCCAAGGTTTTCACAGTGCAGTATTATAGCTTCACTTACCAGGCTAAAGCTGATCTGGGGATTCCCTTCTTGGAATTTCTCTTAAAACAAAGCGGTTAGGTTTTGCTATAGATCAGAGACAAGTTGATGTACTCAGAAAGGTCAGGCGAAATGATGAATGGTTGAGCTGGTATTTATGTTCCGAAACAAAAGTTGGTCCATGTAGTTGATCTGGTAGAGTTTGCAGCCAAGTAAGCTAAAGGGAAGGAAAGATCGTGGTTTGGTGTCAGGGTGGCAAGCTGACCGGGAATTTTCTTGAGGATGCTTCTGGGGGAGCAGCCCAAGACCAAGATTCTCGACTAGCCGGGAAAACGCAGAAAGTCAGCAGTGACCACATCATTCAACACACACCCTGACAATGCTTTTCCCTTAAAAAACACATAAGTACCTTTCAGATGTTCTTGTAGTTATTCTACCTGTAGCAGTCAACCATAAATAAGTAATTTAAGATACAATAAAAATCATCAATGCACAAATATATTGTTTTGAGTATTATTTATAATGGTGGAAACTGGAAACAAATGTTCAATAAAACGGAGATGATTAAATAAAACAGAATGTGATCCCTGGTTGAAATATTACGAAGTCATAGAGTGATGCTCACTAAGAGAGTAATAACGGAAAAATAGTAGCATTGCTGAGTTAAATGACTAGACAGCATCCACTACTATAATCCCAGCAATACCTCTAAATCCTTCGGTAGGAAGTTATTTCAAAATGTTGGATAAGGGTATGGTTGATTATTTTTCTCTTCAACTTTTTTGCACTTTGAATAAGGCATATGGGTTACTTCTGTAATGTAAATATACAGGATGTGCTCTAGTTTTTAAACAAAAAGAAAAGTAAAATGAGAGTTGTTTTTATTTTTTTATTATGTATGTTAGTCACCATACAGTACTTCATTAGTTTTTGATGCAGTGTTCCATGATTCATTGTTTGCGTATAACACCCGGTGCTCCACGTGATTCGTGCCCTCCTTTATACCCATCACCGGGCTAACCCATCCCCCCATCCCCGTCCCCTCTGAAACCCTCAGTTTGTTTCCCGGAGTCCACAGTCTCTCCTGGCTCGTCTCCCCCTCCAGTTTCTCCCCCTTCATTTTTCCTTTCCTTCTCCTAATGTCCTCCGTGTTATTCCTTATGTTCCACATATAAGTAAAACCATATGATAATTGTCTTTCTCTGCTTGACTTATTTCACTTAGCATAATCCCCTCCAGTCCCATCCAAGGCGATGTAAATGGTAGGTATTCATCCTTTCTGATGGCTGACTAATATTCCATTGTATATATGGACCACATCTTCTTTATCCATTCATCTGTTGAAGGGCATCTCAGCTCTTTGCACAGTTTGGCTATCATGGACATTGCTGCTATGAATATTGGGGTGCATATGGTCCTTCTTTTCACTACATCTGTGTCTTTGGGGTAAATACCCAGTAGTGCAATTGCAGAGTCATAGGGTAGCTCTATTTTTAACTTTTTGAGGAACCTCCATACTGTTTTCCAAAGTGGCTGTACCAACTTGCATTCCCACCAACAGTGTAAGAGGGTTCCCCTTTCTCCGCATCCTCTCCAACATTTGTTGTTTCCTGCCTTGTTAATGTTTGCCATTCTAACTGGTGTAAGGTGGTATCTCAGTGTGGTTTTGATTTGAATTTCCCTGATGGCTAGTGATGTTGAACAACATGGGAGGGGCAGGATGAACTTGACTGAGGATAGGTATGTGCCTTGAATTTAGAATGCACAGAGCCATCCCTCCTGTGCAGAGTTTAGGTGGGGGTTGAGGGAGAGAAGAAAGGAGAAGACCCACCAGGAGTCTTTCGGCGATGACAATACAGAGATCTAAAGCCACTAAACAAGACTCTGAGCAGGAAGAGTGATAGCCCAGACCCCAGTTCCTGCAGACAGGACAAACTGGACACGGCCAGCCAGTCCAGAAATGTACCCCCAGGAGCAGTGGACACTCCACATTTCGAGGCCAGAGAGCTGCCCAGAGAAGAGGAAGCTCAGTGGGGCAGAGGGTAAAGGAGTGGAGAAATGAAGGGGGGGAAGAGTGCTATGGGACCCCCACCTTCCAGGCAGGTGGCTGGAGGAGGAAGGCCACGGGAACCTCAGCAGGGATTATATATATAGCTCTCATGGCCAAGATGGGGAATCTAGGGCAGGAGTTGGAGGCAACAGTGATAAAGATACTTAAGCGAACATTGCCCAGACCTTTGGGAAAAGTTGCAGAAGAAAGGCAAACAAGCTTGTCTCCCAGGGGAAAGGCCCCGGAGTTCAGCCAGTCATGAGGTGGGGGGGCGGTGGGGCGGGTACACTTGTAAGTTTCATCCGCACAGATTCTAGGTCAGCTCATTCTGCCAAAACCGGCCCGGGATCCAGGTTCCTTGCTCCAGGGCTCTGGCGCACCAGGGTCGCTGCTCTTTGAAGGTTAATCAGGAGTAAGGCCAAGAAGGGCAGGTCCCTAGTTTCCAGGAGAGCTGGGTAATGACAGTTTAGGAATGCCCACCAGGTGCAAAGAGTTTTTATCGTCTTATATCATTTCATCCTAACAATAAACTCAGAAAGTAGGCTTTATTTATTTATCTTTAAAGTAGAGTTTATAGTTAAGAACGGTTTTAGGCTCACTGCAAAACTGAGTGGGAAGTACAGAGACTCCCCATGTATCCCTGGCCGTATATAGGTTTATTTTACTCCCCTCTTACATCTGAGGAAGCTGAGGCCTTGAGGGCTTGCAAAGCTCTCCCACAAATGTGCAGAGAGTAACTCTTAGAGGCCAGACTTGAAACGAGGCTACTGGCACCTTTTAGTGTCTCCTGTGAATGAGTAGGCTTTACAACGGGTCCACACACAGTGGCCCATGCGCCAAGTCAGGCCCGCCACCCCTTTTCATATGGCCCACCAACGACGAATAGTTTTTACATTTTCAAGTGGTCAGGGAGGGAGCGGGGAGAATATTTTGTGGCGCTTGAAAAGTATATGAAATTCACATTTGTGCCTATAAATAAAATTATATGGGAACTTGGCCACATCCATTCTTTTATGGATTGTCTGTGTTTATGCTACAAATTGAGGAGACAGACACCTTATGGCCCACAGAGCCTAAAATATTTACTGTTCAGCCCTTTCCACAAAGTTTGCCGACCCTACTTTATAGAGACATAATCATTGCATTACTGAGTATTTCTTTCAATCTTGTTAGATTTATGCTGGCCAGGATGCCATAGACCAGGAAGTTTCCAAAAGATGCTATTTTGGGGATTCTTGGCTCTCCTTTAGATGAGAACAACTCGCTTTAAAAGGTTTTATAAAGTTAGGCATCTGGGAATATTTCATTTGAAGAAAAGATTCCACTGCTAACCAAATAAACACTAAGAAGTTTGAATATCAAGACTTCTCTCCTAGAAAAAGAAATATATTTGTGATGAAGATTATGTCTAAACCCAGGCAAACTGGAAAATATATATTGGGCACAGTCTATATTCTATTAAAGAACCCTCGTGTAGAAAACTGTCCCACCAGACCCAGGTAACTACCATCATTCAGCCTGATAATCACACAGAAAAATGGGGCATGGAAATAATCACACCAAGCTACTTAATTTAGAGGAAGAAAGGGACGAAGTGACTCCCCCATTTGTTAGGGGCAGACCCAGCATGAGCCTCTGGGTTTGAAACTTTGTACATTATTGTGATCCTCGGGATTGGCATTGGCGGAGATCACTCATGGGGATTTGAGCCTGATAAGACTTAACGGACATGGGTTTTATTTGATTTTTTCCATCAGTAAATAAGATACAGACTTTTAAAAAACAGTAACCATAATAATAATATCACATCCACAACAGTTAACAATCATTCCTTGATGTCATAAAACACCCAGTCAGTTTTCAAATTCCTGATTTGAAATGATTGCTTATTCTGATGCTCAGTAGCCTTGTGACCTTGAGAAAGTTGTGTAACCTTTCTGGGCCTTAGTCTCATCATCTGTGAAATGGCATGATTCTAATATCATAAGTGTTGTTGTGAAGATCCCATGATACTGGTAAAATCCTCGTAAAAGGTAACACATGGTAGGCTCTTAATCAGTGGTGATGATGATGATGTGATCATTATAGCATTATTAGAGATAAGTAGAGCTGGGTTACCGATTGCTGGGTGTTTGGCACTGTGCCGGTTTTAGCATTGAAAGGCTTGAGTTCTGGGAATCCGCCCAGTCCCCAGCAAACCACGATGGTTGGTCACCCTATGAAGGCCAGCCAGACTAGCAAGCCGTAAGAGCTGAGCTGCTAACCCAGGCTCCTGGAATTGACACATAACGGATTTCTCAAGCACGTTTATTATTTGGTTGATGCAATCGGCAGGACTGCTGGATGGGATCCCAGATTCTCTATAAATAGACATGAATTGTTCAAGAACCTCAGACCTGGTGCTCATCATCATGGAATTACGGGCTTTAACTGCTCCCACCACTCAGATGCAGAGTGTCCTCTGAGCACCAGTGTAAGGGCTGATTCCCACCTGGGGAAGAAATGCGGCCACTCAGTATAACATAAGCAACTGCAAAAGGCTAGGGCATTATAGGGAAATAATACGGAATTTATGTAGTCCAAGCCCCTCATTGTGACAATCGAAAGGCTGATGGCCAAAGACATCAGGTGACTTTTCCACTGTCTTCCAGCAAACTGGAGAAAGCTGAGCTGCTGAGTGGTCTCCTTGACGCTTGCTACTCTCTGCAGATCGGCTCGTGCGTGGAGGCACGCAAATCCTGGTGGGGGATTGGGCCTGAAGCTCTCTCTTCTTTGGATGGCTTCCTCTGCAAGGTTTACACAGCCCTGAGAAATGTGTGTGTTCAGAGTGCCAGGCACCGGAGCCTGACCCATGGAAGGAGGGACAGGAGGCCTGGGATTGGGGGAGCATTTCCCCACCCGGGAGGGAGCATCTGTGGACACCTCTGCTTCTAAAAGGGCAGCAGCAGAGCATTGAGAGTTCATCACTGATTGGAAATAGACCGATGAGACCATGCTGGTCACTGGCCAATTCAGTTAATGTAGGAAGCCAGATCAGAGAATTGAGTAGAAAATTGCCCCCTCTGGGGCCTGCCTTTTTTTTTTTTTTATGATTATTAATTTACCAAACATTTATTAAGCACCTGCTTTGTGTCAGGCACTGGTCTGGGTTCAGTAAGCGTGGCAACCGTTATGTTACAGGCTCATAGAACATAGAATAGTGGCAAAGACAGACCAAACAAAGAATAAAACAAGTGCAAGCTGTAATTAGCTCTATGATGGGAGAAGGAAGGAAGGAAGGAAGAAAGATGAAGTAATAAGGAACCAACTAGATGTCCAAAGAGGAGATTTTTCTTAGCTGAATCCTAAGGCATGAAAAAGGGTCTAAAGAAAGGAGTTAACAGAATTCTGGATAATTAAAAAAAAATTTTTTTTATTGTTTTACCAAATTCAGTGTGTTTTGTACCTAATGATAAATGACTAACACGACTGCATTTTTAGGTAAAATTTTATTGACTTGACTTCATGCTTAATAGAGACATTCATCTCATCAAGCTGGATTGTTGTTGTTTTTAAAGAATCCTGGACTCATGTTAATACCAGACAATCTGAGCATCATCTAGAATCCATGTGAGGAACACTTGGCAGGAACCCACCTTGTTCCCAGAACTAAAATCCCTATCTTCACACAACAGTGTAAGATACCCTACTGAATGAAATCAGATTTTTTTTTTTTTAAGTGAAAATGAGATGAAAAGGATTGAGAAGGAGCCAAGTGATAGTTAAGTTAATCTTCAGGGGAAGGAAAACATGTCAGAAAATGTAAACCAGATCAGGCCAACCCACGTTACAGTTCTGCAGAGGGAATTAAATTCCTATGGAAAAACAAGTCTCTGATTATGAAAGGATTTGACTGTGTGGAAGAATCTGGAACATCCACCCTATTAAAAATACTTGTAAAACCAGGGGAATCATGTAAGAATTTAGCTGAGAGAAGGGGGAGAATGCGGGCTGCCTGAAATAGAGTTATTATTTCAGACACTGTATCATATTCGTAAGGCTACAACGCAGAGAAAATTGCTTTATTACAAAGAGCAAAATTTATGATCAGGTAGTACCATTTAATTCTTAGTGGCTCTGTTAACTCTTTCTATGTAACTCTGCATGTCTTAACCGTGAGAAGTTAATTTTAAAAAACAAAAGTAATCCCAGTGTATGGAACACGTGGTGCATTTGTTTTCTGATCCAAATAAGATAAATTAACACCAGAATTAATCCAAGCCCAGGGGTGAACCTTCTTTGCAGTTTCCTGGGGACAGAATAAAACAAACCAAAAAAAAAAAAAAATTGTTATGTGTTAGGAGACATTGAGATTAGCAAGAATCTGTCCCAAAATGGGTGGGTAAAGCAGGAACTATTAAGATGTCCTTAAAATAACCAACGTTACAAGCACTCTTAGAAGGAAATGAAAAGTTTTAGCTCATTCCAGAAATGTATAGGCAGCGGCTGCTTTCTAAATAGAATTGTTTCAGCCAAGGAGTGTTTGATTGGGGGTTGCTGAAACAGTATCTCCCATCCTCCATTCTGTCAATTGTGTGGCTTTGATACAGGACACCAGTGGGAGTTAGTTAAGGCGCATCCAGGTAAAACTTTTGTTTTGTTTTGTTTTGACCGATGGGGCCTTCCAGGAAGGTGCCTTTGTTCCAGCTGCAGCTAATGAGGGTTGGTTGATGGTGGTTAGGATGGCTAAGCAGTTTGCAGATGGCCACCCATTACTTCCATTGGGGAAAGTGGTGCCTCAGGGAACATTTCAGCAGACTGTTTTGGGCTGTTGCGGCAAAAACCCTCTTCCCTCCTCCCTAATGCCAGTTCACCAAGTGCCTAATTTCACAAAGCTCAGCAAAGAAGAGTCAGTTACTGTATCAGTTACTGAATCAGACTGGATTCAACTGGGTGAGCCAAGGGGAAAGCCGGGTTCCCATGGTACACGTCGGCATTAGCAAGGGGGAGTTGGGGGTGCCTTCTCTGTGGATGTGGGGTTCATTTTCTCTCCCCGTTGAGATGCCATCGATTCCAAGATGCTTTTTCCTTCTTCAGCTCTTCTCCTTTGGACTCACTTTCTGAGCTGACTCCTGATTCGGTTGAAATGTCACCGCCTCCGGGAGGCCTTCCCGGACCCCTCATTCTAAAGCAGTCCCCTCCTCCCACTTCTCCATTGAGCTCTATCCACAGTGATGTATTTTCTTCATAGCACTTACCACTACCTGATGTTTTCTTGTTTATCGATTGATTTTGTTTGTTTATTTACTCTGCCTCCTGTCTACCGAATGTGAGTTCCATTAGAACAGGACCCATCTGGGAAGCTAAGACGGTACCTGGCACAGTCGGCAGTCAAAAGTATTGAATGGTGGATGGATGGATGGATGGATGAGCATAAAAATTACAGTTTGGGTAACCTTCACTCTTTGGCATTTTCTTAGGCAAAGTGCAGATGTTGAATTCCTATACCCAGTTCTGTCCACCACTACTTTTCCCCATGCCACATGTCTCAACGAATGTTACCAACACACCTACTAAATCCACTTAAAACTTAACCATTTCTTGTTGGAAATTGGATTTCCTATCCAGTTTCTGGGAGATGTGGACTCCTTTTCTCCTCTCTTTTCTCATTAATAGCAAACTGAAGAATATGTTGAAATACTGAAGTGTAGCCACAACACAAAACACCGCGGCCAACGAAGGCAAACATAATAAAGAGGACTCAAACTTTTGTTTTAGAGGCCCATATCATGGGCGTCTGTGTGAGGGGCCGAAGGGGTTTTGGGACCGAGGCCGAGGGAGAAGGCCAGATGGTGGCTTTGGTGGAATTGGTGGGGTTAGACTCCTGCAAGCAATGGGAATTCAGACAGGTAAATGATTCCTTCTTAAAAATCAGACTGCTCTTTAGATTTAGATAGCCCAAAGCAGTCATGCACAAAGTGGTATAAGATGTTTAAATAGGTGTGCCCCTTGCTTCCCAGCAAACTGAGAGGATAGAGTTCGAAGAGGAGGAAGATGCTGTTGGCCAGAGCAGGGCTGAGGGGCAGATGGGAGTCGTGGTGGGTTTCAGAGCGCGACGAGGAGGTTAGTCAAAATGGCACCATACAGACAAACTGTGAGGAAGGTGGAGAATAAGAAGAATCTGGCACATCTTGGTAAGACAGAAAATGGGTAACCAAGAAATCCAGTCTTTTTTTTTAATTTTTTTATTTAAAAAATAGGATTGCTGGATGGACCTGGGCGTAATTTGCCTCAGATGTGTGCCCAACCTTCCCAAGTCAATTTTTATATATAGCCTTCCCTCACTCGCATCCACCCTATGGGACCCTGAACCCCAGTGCCTTTGCATTTCTCCTCCCTACAGTGTTTTTGTCAAGAAGAGAGGAAGGAGTCCTGGGCCATCCCTGATGATCCATTTAAAACAATGATTTGGGCAAATCCTCTGCTGAGCCTTCTTGGACATGGCTTCATACAGCTCCCTCTGGTCCTTGTACCTCCATAAACCTTCCACGTCGTGCTGGCACCATCTGCTTAAACCTCAGT
The DNA here is from genome assembly GCF_002201575.2 of Neomonachus schauinslandi. Lineage (NCBI taxonomy): Eukaryota > Metazoa > Chordata > Mammalia > Carnivora > Phocidae > Neomonachus > Neomonachus schauinslandi. The sequence continues at coordinate 50,842,621 of NC_058418.1, read as the reverse complement.
CTTGCCCTCCAACCCTTTAAGGGCAGGGGCTCTATTTCTTCAGCCCCACCTCCTTAGACCCTTGCCCCTGGCACTGCAAAGCACTGAATCATCCATTTGTTCAGTCAATAGGTATTTCTGGAGCACCTGCAGTGTGCCAAGATGATTCTAAGTTCTGGGGTTTCAGCAATAAACAAAACATTTGTTGGTGGCCCTCATGGAGTTTATTGGCTATTGAGGACCTACAACAAGCAAGTGGTCCCCACTCCCCCACCCCCAAAATATATGTATATATGTGACTACCAATTGTGAGGCATGCTGTGAAGACCTGATCGGAATTTAGGGCTTGGGGCTACCTGGGCAGAATGGTCCAGGAAGGCCTCTTGGTGGAGGTGAGGGTCAATTCAACACTGAAGAGCAGGCTGTTTGTTGAGGGCCTAGAATTCACTTTCATTCACCAACCTGGTATGAGTCTGAGTAAGGACCCTATCATTCAGTGGGTTGACATTTGAATTTGGGAGGTTTGCTCACTGCAAACCATGTACCCAGAGATCTCTGCCAATAACCCCCACAGTGGGCAACCACGTCATCCTGGTTTGTCCAGAACTTCACCAGTTACAGCGTGGATAGCCCTGAGTTCCAGGAAACCCCTCAGTCCCAAGCAAACCGAGGTAGTTGGTGACACTACCTAAGAGTGACCAGACGTTTCTGCTGCACGGGACATGGGAGCACTGGGGGGTGGGGAGGCATGCAGATAACCCAGATGGGCAGAATTTCAGAAGCAATGGAGGGAGAATCCAGTAGAACACTGAGTTACGAGATCAGGAGCTGCAAGCCAAATTAGCCTCGATTGAACCTTTCACTTTTCAGTGAGACAACACACATGGACACTGCCTTGAACAGAGTGGCAAACCACAACAGGGTTGTGACCCAGGGAGTGCCTGTGAGGAGCCAAGCCTAGAAAGGTACCCAGATCTCTGGGCCCTGTGGCCAGCACGGTCAGGGCAACAGGATGTGACAGGATGAGATTGCATCTGCACTGGGTTCCCTTGGAGCCCTCACTTCCCCCTGGTGACCACCTGCCATGCAGGGGCTCAGAGCAATCACGGCCAGGTCCACAGAGGAATCTGAGGAACTAGGGGTAGGGTGGGGTCAAGTTCAGATCCAACATCCCCTGAGAGAAAGAGATCTGGCCTGCCTAGAGTGGCTAGATTAAGTAAAAATAAAAACGCTCAGTTAAATTATAATTTCAGGTAAATGATTTTTTTAGCGTAGGTACATCCCATATTGTATGGGACATATTTATATAAAAAAATATTTGTTGCTTATCTGAAATTCCAATTAAATTCAGTGTCTTCTATTTTAACCTGCAACCGCGCTGCCCATTTCCAGAGCACCATCCTGCCCTGCCCTGCACCTGGTACCGCCTCCCACCCCACCAAAGGCACGAGGCCCCAGATGCAAGAATGCCAGCAGTTTGGCAACAGCACCAAGTGTTACATTTTAGCTCAAGTTCACAGAACAGCCCAAATTTCATTTTCTCTAAGACCTGGCCAGAGACTCTTAAATAAACTGAGCATTCAAAATAAACCCAAAAGACAGAGTGAATTATGGTGCCCCTGGCTCTATCAGATACAGTGGAAACCTGAAAATTAAGGAGAGAGGATACCTTTCTCCAAGAGCCTGGAAAGAAGCATAAAGGTTCCATCGTGACCTCTCTTCCAGCCAGGGGCAGCTCGTATTCTGGGAGAAACTGCTTTGCAGTTACGAAGCTGCCTTCAGGGGTAGTGGAGGCTAGACTTTGTCCAGGGGGACCAGAGGCAAGGGTTGAGCTCTGTAGGCAGCCTGTCACGGGGGACTCCTGGCAGGAAGAGCCTCAGACTGGCTCAGGCTCAGGAGCCTTTAGTGATGACTACAGGTCACACCCCAGAAGCCACAAGCTGTGCACAGAGAGGCAGGAGCAGAACGTGAAGGGGAGGACAGTCCAAAGGGGGAAAAGGTGATAGAAACCAGGGCAGAAGAGAATCAAGCCAAGAAGAGGAACTGCATTATCGTGAGTCACCATTGTGGGGTGCTAAGACTGTGGCACATGGGAGCATGTGACTAGACCAGTGGTTCTTAACTGCAGTGGGGGGGGGAGATGCGGAGATGGTGCCCCCAAGGGACATTTGGCAACATCTGCAAACACTTCGTGTTGTCACAACAGGGTAAGGTATCACTACTGGCCTCTAGTCGCCCAGGCCCTGCTCAACACCCCAGAACGCACGGGACAGTTCCATGCAAGGAGGAATTGTCCAACCCAGTGCCTACAGTGCTGAGGTTGAGACAGATGAAATGGCGCCACCATTCTGCCTCATGAGTGGCCTCTGAGTAGGAACCAATGTACTTGGAGTTTCCAGGTCCCCACACTCCGAAAGCCCAGGAGATGTGCAAAGGAGAACAACCCCTAAGCGAGAAGAACTGTGGGAAGTGAGAATTAAGAAGGGGACTTTCTCCCACCAATCATTCCCAGTGGTTCCTTTGCCAAAGTGTGTGCTTATTAACCAATTACAGCAGAGATTTACAGAGTGGAATTACAATTTCATTTGAGAAGGACCAACACCATTCCCTTCAAGCCACTAGCAAATTCTATGGGGCTTTAATGTGACCAAAGACAGAGTCAGCCTAATAGAGCCTGGGTGTTAATGGGTGCTTGGGATTTATACTTTAATTGTCTCCACAGCTCCCTGTCTCACGGAGGTATTTGTCTTGGTCCGTGGACACCAACAGCGTGCCATAACATTACACACAGGATTATGAGGGGTTTTTTAATTATTATTTCATCTGTAATTATAGGCAAGATCAGTTTATTATTTAGAAATCCTTGAAAACATTTTAATTGAAATGGTCAGTGGCCTTTAACTGACCCTGTCTTAAAATATACCCTGGCAACCAAAGTGTGTTCACCTCCTGGATTAATAAGGAGAGTCCCTGTTCTAAACCAAATCATAAGCATTATTTAAAATTTTGGATTTGAGGTTTTTTTGTTTTTTTTTTTTTTAAGATTTATGGCACTGTTGAAATGAGGTCAAGTAGAAGCACTAAAGAATTTAATTAGAAATGTCCTCGCATGCTCCCTATCGCTGTAAACCTCACATAGGTTGTCCCTGGAGGGCTTGGAGTCATTGGAGATGGCATGTACTTTTTTTTTTTTTTTTAACTCCTAATAAGAAGGAGCTATAATCTGCTGCCACGTGTTCAATAGGGAATGCTGGGGATCTAGATAACAGGGAGACGAGGAGAGGTGCGTGGAGAAGCCAGGCTTGGTCGGCAAGGAAAAAGACTAGAGCATCTCGTGTGGCCCCAGGGGCTGGCCTCAGCAAGAGCATTCATTAGTTTATTGCACACATTTTCCAAGCACCTTCCGTGTCTCAACACTGTGCAAGGGGCTGGGGGCCCAGGGGCGACTGAGTTGCGGTCTGTGTTCTCAAAGATCTCATGCATGAATGCAACAAACAGAAGGACTGAACAGATAAAACTGAACAGCACCTTTGCTTCATCCTAGAGAAGTATGTGCAGGAGTCGGTGGGCCCCAAAGGCTGGAAGGCTGGACTTACCCTGGGGAATCAACCACCTGGCAGTCTTTGCCCAGGATGTGGGTCTTGAAGGATGTGCACCTGGGTGGACCTGGAGAAGGGAGAGGGAAGGAAAGGAGACCCCAGGTAGAGGATACCACCACCTGTGCCGACACATGGACATTGGCTAGGCTGGCTTACCAGAACCCTTTGATGTCCCAGCATTCCTCTGACCAAGAGGGCCAGCTGGGCCTGGGAGTTACGGCAGGGAGAGATGCCAGGAAGTGACTCCATTTGAAAGTCAGAGGCTTGATTCGAAGATCTTCTTCTACTTGTTGAAGCCCACTCTATGACCCCACCAGCCAAGGTCCAGCTAGGATGGGCTACGGAAGTGTCAGGGTTCCGGGACCCGGCTGGGCTTCTGGGGGTGTTCTAGGGTGGTGCTGGCACTACTGAGGAGGGAATCTTGGGAGAGGGACAGGAAGGACAGCTGAGTTCTGGGGAGGCTTGACCGGCCGTAGGGGATGGGAGAGGGTGCTTCTCGCCCTTCCCTCTGCAGCTGAAGCCCAGTGTCAGCAAAGAGTTCAAACAATAGCCACCATCAGGACTATGCTTGCTGCTAGCACCACTCACTGGGTACCTGTGGTCCTCAGCATTTTTCTCCATTATGATTGAATACTTATAACAACCCTGCATGGTCAGGTATTTCTAGAGGTTGGCTCCCCCGCCCCCGCCCCCCAGCACTGCAGTGAGGAATTGTCGGCCAACACCAATTAAATCAATTCCTCCTGTAACTTACCCTAGAGAGTCACCTGTGTGGGAGGAAGCAGCTTAATGCAAATCCAGGCTCACAGAGCAGCTGCCCCAGTGGCTTTCAATCTGAGGCTCACATTTGGAAAAAAATCTCTTTTCTCTTTATCCTGTATGTGGCTTCTCTCTTGGGCTTACATTCCCACGGGCCAAACATCCTCCAGAGTAAGTGAAATAGGGGTGAAGTGACCGCCAGTTACTTTGAGGATTCCCCCAGAGCATCCCAAAGTAAATTCTGCATATGCCACATGTATCAGTCAGCTTTTGCTGCATAACAAACCACCCCCAAAACGCAGTGGCTTAAAGCAGCAATCATTATGATCTCTCACCTGTCTGTCTGTAGGCTCAGGGTCAGCTGATCCAGGCTGGGTTTGGCTCCAGGCTACGGATTGGGTTCATGTCTACTTTGTGTGTCTCCCACTTTCCTTGGACTAGTGTTCCCCAGGGAGCACTTCCCTCATGATGAATGGCAGAAGTGTAAAAAGGCACATCTGGCGATGCAAGAGCGTTTCAGTTCCCCGCTTGTCTGTGTGCTCGTATCCCATTGCAAAGCAAGTTACGTGGCCAAGTTCATAATGAGACTCAGGTGGCTGAACTGCTTCTTATCCATCTCTATCAGGACTGGCAGAGGCACCGGGTGGGGTCTCTATCTTGGGGGGGGGGTAGTATCAACTATCCCTTTGCTAGACAGTTGAAGGCAGGCACTGTCCCTGCCCTGCTTTATGTTGGGATAAAGGTGCTGACTTTACCAGCTTGTATTTTCAAGCTTGAGAAACACAACTGTGGCTCTTCCTTTGAAAGAATCCTGAAGCAGACTTTAGCAAAATAAGTTGCTTTTCTAGATGAATATAACTCTTATTGCATTTGAAAAATAAATGTGCACTAAAAGTAATTAACACATGTTGGTTCATGAATAATACAGTATTTTACAACTATCTGCCGAGCATAATGAGACAAGCTACTAAATTGACAATGAACGCTCTATTACGTGATTGCCAACTGTTTTATAAGATATTGAACATATTCATTTCTCCTGCCATCATGTGTATTGTCAAGCTATTGCTTTTTAATAAATTAATTTTCCAGACATCTCTGGGGGTCTTTGTTTGAAATCTGGCTGAGGGCAAAAAGAAAGTTAATTGTGTGGCTTGTGCCGAACTACCCATGTCTGGGGGCTCATGAACAAGTGTCCCAATTGGCAGCCCCTGCAGCAGACACTGCATGGGGCACGCAAGTGTGAAGGGAAATGCCACTACAGCCGAGAACAACATGAGAAGACCCAGTGGTGCCTTGAAAATGAACAGCTTGCTTCCCCATGAAGGTCTTGGGAGGCTGGGAAGGTGTCTGATCCGCTTCTTTTTTTTTTTTTTTTTTTTAATTAATTAATTATTTATTTGAGAGAGAGAGAGAAACAGCATGAGAGGGGATAGGGTCAGAGGGAGAAGCAGGCTCCCCGCCGAGCCGGGAGCCCGACGTGGGACTCGATCCCAGGACTCCGGGATCATGACCTGAGCCGAAGGCAGTCGCTTAACCAACTGAGCCACCCAGGCGCCCCTGATCCGCTTCTTAAAATATTTAATGAAAGCAAAAATTAGCGTCTGATCCTATTCTGTTCTATAAGCTTATTCTTGTATCCGCTTGTCTACTATTTGTCAAATGTCAATGTCACCTTTGATGGGGGTTTTTATTGGCATCCCATCTCTTCCCAGTAAGGCAGACCTGGGTCTTTTCCTCTGATCCCACAGTGCCTATGCTTACTCCCATCAAAGCATTCATCATGTCTGCCTTCATTATTCACACTGCCCCGGATGCACGACTCTGGAGGAAGATAGCCACGTTGATCTCCATAAACTGAACCCCTAGGGCTATTACAGAGCACAATGTAACGTTGCCCCCTGCAGTTGTGCAAGAGTCTCTAAATGACCAGTTTATGGATCTGTTTTCCAATCCCTGGTCTGAGCTCTGGGGCTAACACAATACAGGATTCCCATGCCTGTATTTCAGGGTATTAAACAGGCCCCATGTTAGGAGGTGCTTAACAGTTGTTTGTTCACTGAATAAATGACCCATCCTATAAATGCGCTTTCCCATTATTTAGGCAAAGATGCTTCTTCATTGCATGAAAAACCTGCGTGGGTAGTTGTTCATTAAGAATGGCCTGTCTTTATGGTAACATTTTTCCAGCTATTACTGAGTTGGAGTGTTCTTTCTGGGACTTCTGCCATGTCTAAGCCTATCAAATGCATGGATCACTTTGGAAGGAAATCTCAGCTGCTTTCAGGGAACAAATTTGTTTCAGAGAACAAATAACTTCAGATGCATATTTACCTGGGCTTTCTGATTTTTAATTGTGTGTCCTCTGGCCAAACCTCACACAAAGCTCATGTGCCACGGGGGCCAGGCAGCGAGGGTGTAAACCCCAAAGCTCCCCACCTAATATTGGGTGGAGTGTGTTTCTAGAGCCTTCTCCCTGAACTTCTCCATGATCTGGACTGGGATGTTGGACTATCTGGGGACTCTAACTTCCTTTCTTTAAACACTAAGGGAATTATCAAGTTGATCAGGGAACACCCAGATTCTGGAATATTATACAGCTGTCACCAAAACACGGAAATGTTCTTGTGGAAAGTCTGTAAAGTATGTAAGTGTTTCAAGTAAGTGGGAGGGAAGGAAGGAAATGCGCCTGTATTCGTATCTCTCCACATTCGTCTCTTGCAGGCACAGCCTTGTTAATAGCCCACAGCGTATTTTCTTTGTGTTTTTTTATGTGTATATTGTCTCCGTAGCTATATTCACATTTTTATAATACTTGCTTTCCTGTTTCCTTCTTTCTGCAGCATGAGTACTCCCTTTACCGATGGGTTGGAGTGAACCGATAGAAAGATAGGCGGGCTGATGCCTGATAACTAGACAGCCGATGACACGTACATACGAATCACACTTGAATCAAATGGGCAAAGCATTTTCCCTTTGTGTTTGGTGCTGAGACCACGGTCTTCCGTCCCAGAACGTAGGTCATTTTATTTCCACTTCTTCCAACTTTCAGGACCTAGATTGCACTCCTGTAGGACTTCCTTTAGGTACATATCTGATTTTAGGCTAAAAGCTAAAATGCAGCAAGAACTCATGTCCAGTTTTACCCTAGAAACCAGGTCAGAATACCAAAATGGCGGCATCTCCCTCCCCCATCCTTGCCTGGGTCATTAACAGTCCGCCCCTGAAAGCACTAGGCTTTGGAGACATCAGTATCCTGTCCCAGAAGAGCCCACTGGCCAAGAGTGAGCCTGAGGGGGACCTCTCCTGCTGAGCCGCCTCCTCCCCGGGTGGCGTATCCAGGTGGGAACAGTGCCTTGGCTGTCCCTGCTATTCTGCCTGGAAGCTATTTTCCCCATTTTTCCAGAGGCCAAGCTAATGTGACTACACAGAAAGAACATGACATTTCTTATTTTAATTCGCTTTTTGGGTGATCTTTAAAATAAGATGTTTGAACCAGACCCGCCTGACAAACTTCAGCCAGCATTAGACAAGGGGTGATGGTAAATTTGGGGCAAAGAAATGTGACAGAATGCGGCCCTACCCCATTGAATTTACAAAAAATAAAAAGACATTCCTGAGGAGAGGTGGGGTCAGAACTATGAGTGTGCTTGACTTGCCCCCAAATAAAGGGGTGGCCAAGGATCTCAGGGGCCCCTCTTGCTGTTATGATTTGCGATTTGGTCAAAAAAGGTGGGGATATCATCTTAGAATGTCCCATTCAGAAGGGACACTGCATGATGGGAAGCTGACATCCAGTGCAAGCCTGAGTGTCAACGATTTCCCCCCTGCTTGATTGATGTCTTCAGTCTCAAAAGCAACCTCGTGGAGTGGGCATTTTCAGGGCAGCTTCTTTGTAGACACAGAGAGGCATCACTGCTTGCTGAAGGTTGATCAGCTCTAGGGGATGTGACCTGTGCCCATTCCATTGTAATGCACGGATTCTCAGGTCTGTAGCATTCTTTGAAGTCAATGAGTCTGTTTTCACAGATGATACAACTAAGGCTTGCCCCGTTTGCTCAAGGCCGCCAGCTAGCAAGGCAAGGGCAGGGTCAAGGCCAGGCTTCCGGTGCCTGAGGTTGAGTCCAGTGCTCAGACAGGCTCTGAGCCTGTCATGTCTGTGGGTCGTGTCTCCTGCACATCCTTTCTGCCACTTCCAGTGGTACTCACATAAACAGCCCACCTTAGCAGGCCACAGGACAGAGGTTGTGGCCAAACTAGGGTGCTAGAAATCCTTTGTCATTACCTTCTCCTGCGTCCATTCCTCAGAAAGGTTCTGTGCGATTCAATTCTAGAAAGTTAACTGTTTAAGAACCAGGGATGTTTTCTCAAGACAAGAACTTTTCTACAGATTCGCTCAGCAAGGGTATGATTAAATGCTAATATTCTCACTGGGTGACTGATGTTTACCTCTTCAGAATGGAGGGTTTGGTATAGTGTTTTTTATTATAATTCTTTCCCATAAGCAACTATCCGGCAAATTGATGAGTTCCTTATAATTAGATGGTAGTGCTGTGTGCTTAACACTGCATGCAAAAGGCCTATAAAGATGGGAGTTAAATTAATATAAAGGCGGCTGCCAGCTTCAGAGCCCGAGAACTCAGCTCATTCTGTGAAAAGGTGAATTTAGGACCAGTCTCACCACGGGGTTAGGACAAAACCCAGCACCTTGCACTTTGACATGGAGGAGTCCCAGCCAGAGAGGTTTCCATCAAATGCTTTGTGCAGCACCAAGCTGCCGCCCCTGGCCCCCCCGGGGGGCTCAGCGGTAACCCTCCGATTCCTGGGGACCCTTTGCCTTGTCCTCACTCCCCTCTCCACAGATGAATGGACGTACCAAACGGCCTCCAGGCTGCACACCATTACTGCCTCCTCACTGCCCAGCACAGAGCACCGGGCCCTGGCTTCGGGTTGTTCATAATTTTCTGACACTTTTATGGCTCTGGTGCTCTCCCCCTCAAAGTACAGAGTGAGCTCCGCAGATAATGGAAAGGGAGCTCTAACCGCAGGTGTAGGGTTGGGGCAGGTGTTTAGTAGACCATCAAGGAGACATCCTGCAGAATGCCTGTCTTCTAGATGAGCCTTGGGCACCCACCAGCCCATCCCCCAACAGTGGTTACTGTCACTGCTGTGTTCATGGCTCCATCAAGCCCCGTTCCCAAAAGGGCAGGAGAGTCATTCCGGTCCAGTGGAGGAGGGGAGGGTGGATTTAAAATTAAAGTCACAAAAATAAATAATTAAATTACAGTTATTTACCTGCTTCTATGAACCAGGTGCCGAACAAGGCCTTCATCCTCACAAGTCCCCGGGCCCAGGTGCTCCAGGGAGGCAAATGGTGCCCCAGGGTCACACGGCTGTGCGTGGGTGAGGAGTGAGACTGGGCGCATCTCACTGGGCTTTCTCTACTGCATCAGATGCTTTCCCCGAGAACATTTTTGGTCTTCTTGATCCCTCTGTTGTCTGCTCTGGCATTACCCACCTTGCCCCATCTCAGATCCCGCACGATGTTGCTGGAAGGAGAAAATGGGATCCACTTTGCGCAGCTGCCCGGGTCGCCGTCCTCACTGGAGTCTAGGACAGCGATATTCCTGCTCCAGTTTCCACCAAAGTGCACCCTGGTGGAAGCCCTGGAAGGGACTGCCGCCTGCCACCCCACCCTCCTGCCCCAACCCCACCACACTGGGCTCCCTGAGCAGACAGCCTCGTAACTCAGCCCAAGTGGGACCTGACCAGAAGGGTTTGAAGTTTGAGCCAAGCGTCAGAAAAGCATGAACAACCCAAAGCCGGGGTTTGCTGATATTTTTATGCCTAAATACTTCTTTCAAGGGTTTTTGGATGATGATATTTATTTAGTGTAACATAGCATATGTAACTTATTCTTCTAATGGCATTTTTTTAAAAAAAATGTGACATTAGCAGAGATCAAATGGATAGACAGAATCAATACTTTGGCTCGTCATTTAGTTCAGTGTTTTAGCAAGCAATAATAAAACGAAAAGTGAAAAGGGGCTTGGCCTACAACCGTGGGCTGGGTTCTGCAAGAGCCGGGGACGGATGCTCAAGGTTAATCGGAGTGCACTGAGGTGGGGAGGTGAGAAATGGAACAGTTGGAGCTTGTGTTTCAACCTTGGCAGGACATCCAACTCTAGCAGAGAGAAGGCTCTTGTTGGACCCTCACCTGGCCAAAGCCACAGGGAGGTGGTGTTTGTACACACACGGCAATGAGAAGCATAATTCAGCCAGCTGGCTGGTTATTTTAAAACATGAAGTGACCAAAAATAATCTATCTGCTTTTACTTTTCCTATGTACTTCGTGTCACACAGCCCTAAAGTCCCCCACCCTGTTCCTGTGAAACTAGAAAGTAGTTGTTTGTGTCACTGTGTCAGCCCCAGAGACCTTCTGGAAGACCAGTTACTGGACTGGAATCAGCCCACAGCTGTGCTCTAATGTGCAGGGAGGCCGCTGGGCACGTCCACAATCATTGGCATGTTTCGTCTTTCTTTGGATAACTTTTCCTTTTTTCAACGTGGTAGGACATACTTTCATTGTAGAAAATGTGGGAAATGCAGATAAGCATAAAGACAAAAAGTCACCCACGTTTCCTCTAACCAGAGATAACTATTCTTAACACCGTTCAGTCCTTCCTCCCTCCCTCCCTCTCTGTTCCTCTTAATACATAGTTCATATGTACCGAAGCACGAATTTATATTTGTTTAACAAAAATGGGATCATACCCTATAAACTCTCTTATAACTTGCATTTTTCACCTAATATGTTAAAACATCTTTTCAGCCAATTACATTTCTTCCACGACATCATTTCATGGTAATCCGGGAGGCCTGCCTCCCAACTGTTGGGACATTTCGATTGATTTCCATTTTTCAGCGTTATTATTAGTAGTAGTAGTAGTATTGCTTTAAGGGAAACATTTCTCCACCTGTGTCCTGGAGAACACTGTTGTTTCTATTAATGTCTTAAAAAACAGTGGCCTGTGTTCAAGGGGTTTGGGGTGAAACATGGTTAAATTGTTCGTTTTTAAAAATAGGACTTTTCAGATCCATTACTATGTTAATGCAGTTTTTGGATTCCAAAGCTCTCATCACCTCTGCACATGCACACACGCACACACGCACGCGCGCACACACACACACACACACTGCTGTCACCCATCCAGGCTGGAAGAACTGTCCTATTTTAGGATTAACATTTAGAACTTGAATTTCTGGGTCAGAGGCTCTGGTTTGTATGCCTAATAATGCTCACTATAATTTTATTTAAATAATACTTATTATTACCAAGAGTACCTATTTTTACACTGAGATTTAGCATATCAGGATATAGATGTATATGTCTGCATAAACCTAAGTGTGTGTGTTGCTGTTTTTGCACGTCTGTTATTTCTATGTTTTGCGAGTGCTGAAGCTGTGAAGTCTTTGGGAGTATTTGGGAGATACATGCAGGCTTCTAGAAGGTCCTGGAATCTTGTTTAGGAAAAAGGGTGATCTGAATGAAAATTTTCCTAAGTCATCTAGAAGGATCTGCCCAGCCTCTCTCCCTGAGGTGGGTTTGAATGCAGCAGCTAGTAGGAAGGAGAAGCCAAGTGCTGATCATAAAGTCCTTCAAATCTAGGCCATACCAGGTAAAATTCCCCAGGACCACATCTAAGGGCGAGCCCTGTCTCAGAAAACCAGGTTGGGAATTCTGAACATTTTATCAATGTAGCCAAGAAAGTCTTCAGACTTTCTCGGTAGGTTCTTAAGCAGAACAACTAACACTGTAACACTACCAGGAGCCAGCAAAACTGGCTGACCGAAAGTTTAGCTGGATTCTTTCACATTCAGCCTTTTTTATTCCGCTGACGCAAAGCTCCTGCCCTTTCCTGTCTTGGTTCCAGAGGGAAAGAGCGTTCCATACCCCGGGACTTTAACGGGCAGCCCTGAGTGAGATGAACACTGCCAAGCACCAGGCAGGCAGAGTATCTGGGGAAAATGAACTGGTCAACAGCAAATGCACTGGGTGAAAACGCACCTGCTCTTCTTGAGGAAAGCTTGGCAGAGATTCAAACCAGCCATGCGGGGCAGCCCAGAAAAGGTTTCTTGCCAGTGGCCTTAAAAATTTCCATACTGTTTGACCCTGCATTCTCTTTGGGATCCTTGTTAAGAAAATAACCAAACAACATCCCCCCCCCCCCCGAAACCTTACACAAATATATTTATATTTTATTTATATGAACGAATATGGTAGTGGAGAAAACTTAACTCTCCAATAACAATAAAACGAGGATGCGACTATGGAATATCTGTTCACTGAATGCAGGATCATAAATCTTGATGAAAGATTTTCAAGAATTTATTCAGTTCGAAACATATAAAACTGTATGGAGTATAATCACAACTCTATAATGCTAAAACTTAAGAGATACATTGTAAAATGCATTTTAAAAAAGAGTAAAAGAAAATATATCAGGATATTGGGTTGACTTTGAGTGTTGGGACTATGGACACATTTGGTTTTCTGATTTTTCCCCCAAGTTTAAATGCTGAGTATTCATTTTCTTTCTTTCTTTCTTTTTTTTATTATTAACATATAATGTGTTATTTGTTTCAGGGGTACAGGTCTGTGATTCATCAGTCTTACACAATTCACAGCGCTCACCATAGCACATACCCTCCCCAATGTCCATCACCCAGCCACCCCATCCCTCTCACCCCCCTCCCTTCCAGCAACCCTCAGTTTGTTTCCTGAGATTAAGAGTCTCTTATGGATTGTCTCCCTCTCTGGTTTCTTCTTGTTTCGTTTTTCCCTCCCTTCCCCTATGATCCTCTGTCTTGTTTCTCAAATTCTACATATTAGCGAGATCATATGATAATTGTCTTTCTCTGACTGACTTATTTCGCTTAGCATAATACTCTCCAGTTCCATCCACGTTGTTGCAAATGGCAAGATTTCATTTTTGATGGCTGCATAATATTCCAGTGTGTGTGTGTGTGTGTGTGTGTGTGTGTTTGTGTGTGTGTTTGTGTCTATATATATATACATACACACCACATCTTCTTTATCCATTCATCTGTTGATGGACATCTAAGCTCTTTCCATAGTTTGGCTATTGTGGACATTGCTGCTATAAACACTGGGAGGCAGGTGCCCCTTTAGATCACTATGTTTGTATCTTTGGGGTAAATGCCTAGTAGTACTAATTGCTGGGTCATAGGGTAGCTCTATTTTCAACTTTTTGAGGAACCTCCATACTGTTTTCCAGAGTGGCTGACACAAAGACGTTTGGCTCAACATCGGGTGTTGAGCTTGATACGTTCTTTATAGATTTTGGATACTAGTTCTTTTTCTGATATGTCATTTGCAACTATCTTCTCCATTCTGTCGGTTGTCTTTTGGATTTGTTGACGGTTTCCTTTGCTCTGTAAAAGCTTTTTATCTTGATGAAGTCCCAATAGTTCATTTTTGCCCTTGCTTCCCTTGCTTTTGGTGATTTGTCCAGGAAGATGTTGCTTTGGCCGAGGTTGAAGAGGTTGCTGCCTGTGTTCTCCTCAAGGATTTTGATGGATTCCTGTCTCACATTTAGGTCTTTCATCCATTTTGGGTCTATTTTTGGTTCTGGTGTTAAGGAAATGGTCCAGTTTCATTCTTCTGCATGTGGCTGTCCAATGTTCCCAACACCATTTGTTGAAGAGCCTTTTTTCCATTGGACGTTCTTTCCTGCTTTGTCAAAGATTAGTTGACCACAGAGTTGAGGGTCCATTTCTGGGCTCTCTATTCTGTTCCATTGATCTCTGTGTCTGTTTTTGTGCCAGTACCATACTGTCTTGATGATGACAGCTTTGTTATAGAGCTTAAAGTCTGGAATTGTGATGCCCCCAACTTTGGTTTTCTTTTTCAACATTCCTCTGGCTATTTGGGGTCTTCTCTGGTTCCATACAAATTTTAGGATTGTTCCACTTCTGTGAAAAAAGTTGATGGTATTTTGATAGGGATTGCATTGAATGTGTAGATTGCTCTAGGTAGCATTGACATCTTCACAATATTTGTTCTTCCAATCCATGACCATGGAGCGTTCTTCCATTTCTTTGTGTCTTCCTCAATTTCTTTCATGAGTATTTTATAGTTTTCTGAGTACAGATCCTTTACCTCTTTGGTTAGATTTATTCCTAGGTATCTTATGGTTTTGGGTGTAATTGTAAATGGGATCGACTCCTTAATTTCTCTTTCTTCTATCTTGTTGTTGGTGTATAGGAATGCCACTGGTTTCTGTGCACTGATTTTATATCCTGCCACCTTACTGAATTCCTGTATGAGTTCTAGCAGTTTTGGGGTGGAGTCTTTTGGGTTTTCCACATAAAGCATCATATCATCTGCAAAGAGTGAGAGTTTGACTTCTTCTTTGCCGATTCAGATGCCTTTTCTTTCTTTTTGTTGTCTGATTGCTGAGGCTAGGGCTTCTAATACTATGTCGAACAGCAGTGGTGATAGTGGACATAACCTGCCGTGTTCCTGATCTTAGGGGAGAAGCTCTCAGCTTTTCCCCATTGAGAATGATATTCACTGTGGGTTTTCATAGATGGCTTTTATGATACTGAGGTACGTACCCTCTATCCCTACACTGTGAGGAGTTTTTTCATTTCTAATAAAATCAGCAATATGTTTTGTTTAAAAGAAAATTATTCAGCAATTATTTCTAAGATGAACTATATTTAAATACAATGATAGGATTTCCTCCCCCACCCCAACCAATCTCATAAGTCATATTTAAGGATACAGAGAAAGAATCAAACCATTTTCAGGTAGACTACTAATGGAAACCACATTTGTTCGTTTAGAGGAGTCTAAACAAGTCTGAATGTAGGAGGTAGGACCGGGAGGGATGAATTCGGAGGGGTGAGAGAAACCACAAACGCTGAGTGGTTTGGAGACTCATGGGCTCAGCGAGGTGAAATCTCTGGGACAACGTCACACAGGAAGTGGTGGCCCCAGGATTCAAATGTTCTCATTGGTGAAAAGGGGACAGCGACATTTAATTCAAAAGTCGTGAAATTTAAAAGGACCAAACGACATTTCAGTTCAACGTTTTGCACGAAGTCTTGGTAAGCACTCAGGAAACGGTACTTTATAAAAGTGGATCTTCTCATCTGGGGTGCCCAGCATCAAATGAGCCATGGTCATGACTCCAAAGGAAAGGGACAAGCTCCTCGAGAACATCAAACGGAGTCAGGAAAGCTGGGGGAGGCACACAGCCTCTTTAATCTGAATGAGTGATGGAGATCCTCTATTTGCATATATCTATTTGGAAAATTAAAAGCAGCTTTTATTCTCCCACACTCAAGATGCAGCAGGGCAGGGCCTTGTAAACAGATCAGCTTAGAGGAGTGATGATCTTCGTGAGTGGTGTGGTGCATTTCGTAATAGCAGACAGCCCTTCAGCTAGGGGGGTACACACGGAAGCTGGAATGACCCCGTGGTTCATTGCGTGGTTAGTTTTGGTCTTTACACGGTATTCAGATGGGGTCCCTGGAGTGCTTCTGTTGGTGACTGCAAGGAAGTCAGGGCATTTGCTAGTTGAATAACGTGGTAAAGAGGTGGGAGCGCCACGGTGGTTTTTTTTTCTACCCTAACTCAATGTAGACTCACCTGGAATTTCCACTCTAATTAAAAATTGTGAACTTGGTCCAGTGGGAAAATGAAAGACAAAGTGCTTTTGCCTTAAATAAGGAGACTGGCTGCTTGGGAGTATTTTATATAAATAGTTACAGATTGTGACAACGTGAAGTTAAAATATGTAAAAGGGACGCCTGGGTGGCTCAGTTGGTTAAGCGTCTGCCTTCAGCTCAGGTCATGATCCCAGGACCCTGGGATCAAGCCCCGTGTTGGGGGTGGGGGGGTGGGGGGTGTCTCTGCTCAGCAGGGAGCCTGCTTCTCCCTCTCCCTCTGCCCCTCCACCCCACGCCCCTGCTCATGCTCTCTCTCATGTAAATAAAGTCTTTAAAAAATATGTTTAAAAAAAACTAAATGGCAACATCCAATATGGATGAGGTTGTAGGGCGCCTGGGTGGCTCAGATGGTTAAGCGTCTGCCTTCGGCTCAGGTCATGATCTCAGGGTCCTGGGATCGAGTCCCGCATCGGGTTCCCTGCTCAGTGCAGAGCCTGCTTCTCCCTCTCCCTCTGCCACTCCCTCTGCTTGTGCTCTTCTGTCTATCTCTCTGTCAAATAAATAAATAAAATCTTAAAAAAAAAAAAACCAAACAGAAACATGTATGTTCTGCTGGTTGTAACCCTTCCAGACGGCGTAAGGCAATATGCAGTAAGAGCCAAATAAGAGCTCTTGGACCCAATAGTTCCATATCTGCAAATGTATGCTGAGGAGGTAAATTATAGGAGGAAAAAGCTGTATGGATAAAGATGCTAATTGAGCCATTAGTTCTAACGGCAAAAACTAGAAATAACCTAAGTGCTCCATCGTATGAATTTCCAAACGATGACCCACCAGCAAGCCAATATATTTGGTATCCCATTAAAATTACTTAAAACTGAGGAATAAGATAATCTGCGGGAGGAAAAATGGAAAAGGGGCAGGAAACCAAATAGTAGATTTAAAAGGTAATAAACAAAGATGAAACTCTCTCTGTTGGAATGGTGGGTGGTCTTGAAGTCTTTGTCTTTTTAAGAATTACTTTTAGTGTTAGTACCTTAATTTATCACAAGGCATAATTCAGAGTAGTGTTTTAAGTGATCATGCGCAAAGTATTCTGTGATGTTCCTTAGTATTCTAAAATGAACCCAACCAAACTAGCTTGGATGCATTTAAAGGCACAGTAAGTTAACACGTGGGGGAAGTATCGCTATTTTAGAAGCCTTTTCAGTGTAAACTTCTAAAAACGGTACCTGCTGGTGACCAGAATGGGCAGCCAGTGTGCAAGGCAGGCTCTCTGGCCCAGTGCTGACCTTAATGAAAGTAATCAGGCCTCCTTCACTGAAGTTCAAAACAAAACCACCCATAACCCCATTTTAAACAGCAAAACCACAAGCCACAGCTTCAGTCTTCGCTGGGGATGCTTCCATTTCTTGTTTCCTGTTGATAGAAGCGTCTCTCTCAATCAGCCATGGAAGTGAAAATTGGCTGCCTTTGGGAGGGAGAGCCACTCAAAAGAAAATGACTGTAGAGCAACCGGCTCTCTCTTCCTGTTCTGGGTGGATCTTAAGGCGCTGCGCCATGGTGGAGAACTCTGGACGCTGAGTCCATTAGAAGTTAAACCTAGGTAACCAAGGCCAGATGCAGACCTATTCATAACCAGGACGAAAGGAAACGTCTGTGGGGCTGGTGCTGGATAATGTACAGAAGTAATTTGCACAGTTTATACTCGGTGCTGGAGGACAGCCAGGTCCCGGGCTTGGGTACAAAACCAAATAATCTCCTTCGTGAATAATTCACTCTTTGTGTAAATTCAATGCGCATATACTGCTGGCCTATGGGTCGGTTATCCGTTAAACAGTGCAATGTAGCAGAAGGTGCATGGATTTGAAGGTGATGGACCTGGATTCAAATACTGACTCTGCTACTCACCAGCTACGGGCTGTCAATAGGTTACTTTGTTTCTATAAACCTTCAGTTTCATCGTGTGAGTGTAAAATAAGAAAACAGGTGTGACCAGCAACTGGCATGTAGTAGATGCTCAGTAAATAGTGTCTGCAATTAGTAGCAGGGATAATGGTAGAGTAGGATCGTTATGATATAATTAAAATACAGATTACCTGTGCATATATATTACATAGATACTATATTGCACACACACCCCTGACTTACAGTGAGCAATAGCAGCCTTGGATGTAGAATAAGCTATAAAAGGAGCGAGGCTCATGGCATCCGCTTGCTCACCTTATGCAATGCGAAGATGCCTGCAGACCCAAGATACAGCAGCAGAAGTGGGTAGTTACCCTAAACTTTGGATTTCCACAGTGTAGCACCGAGTATATGGCTTGCTGAGTGAATGTTTATATGAAGACTGTGTCTATTGGACTTAAGAGAGCTTCTGGGTTTGGGGGAATACTCACCTCTCCTGGTCAGGTTCCCCCAAGCTGCTTCTTACCCTCCTGACGCAGGATCCATATGGGAATCAGTCAGCACAGTGACCCTGACAGTGCAGGGAGGTGGGCAGCCAGCAGATTCTCCCTTGGTTCTCTTTGATGTTTGGGATATCGCCTTGGCTGATGATACTCCAATGTCTTCTTTGTACTGGTTAACTTCTCCCTTCACCAAATGCCTACCGCTTAGCTAGAGTTAGTCACCTCTCTGCTCAGCCCGAAGAACTTAAGATGATGCATCCCATTGGAAAGGATGTGTTTAACCTATCAAAGAAGTGGTGGCTTTGGTGCAGGGAATCTGCACGATTTTGACATCACCCCTGGTATTTCCTGGCATTTCAGCAAAAGCATTCTATCAGGCCAAAGTGGACTTCCTTACATCCCTGCTGGAATGGGAAAAGGGGTTAGTTGGAAAGAGACCCCGACTGCCCCCATTCTGATGCACAGAGAGATTCTCTAGTCACCAAGAACTTGATAATTACAGGGGGGAGCAAACCATTGAGGACCGAAAGAACCCACTAGAAGTAATAACAAAACCTCTCGAGGTGAAATTAAACAATAGTCATTTTTCTTTTTCTCTCTTTCTCCAACAGAAAATATGATGCTGGCATGCTAATCGCGGGAGACAACTTGGCCCACAGACAGCCACAAAGCACAAAAACAAAACAAACTCTGAGAAGAAACAAGAGCAGTGTTGTCCTGGCATCTACAAGAAGCGCTTTATTTTTCCTCTAGATTTCTTTTCTAAAAAAACAAAACACAACAAAAAACAAAACTGAAACAGTTAAAGAGACAGTGCAAACTTCAGGTGATAATATTCAAGCATGTTCTTTTATTAAGCATAGGATGGGAGGAGAGGAAGATGAAGCGGAAACGCTCAAGCAGGGTAACAGGGAGGCTGTGAACCTCCACCAACCATCAGGTTGCTTCTGGAAACTGTAAATGAGGAACGAAGGGCACAAGTTTTTTATGCTCTGCCCCCAAAGTATCCTGTATATTCTCATGGACGCAATGCTTCCTTTCTTGCCTGCCAAGGTGTCTGGAGAATGATTTGCAAAATTTGTTTGTAATAATCTCTCAAGAATTTTTGGGGCAGCTTTGGCAAGGGGGTCGGTGGGCCAGCCCTTTTGCGACCCACCAGCGCTGTCTATCCCACCCATTTCTAAGTGTCACCTCCCTCTTGGCTGGCTGGACCAGGGGTCCCAGAGCTCTCTCCCCCAGTCACTGCTGCGCCCACTCAGGCTTGGTCAGGACGAACGAAAGGATACGCACCTGCCTCTTCTTCCCTAAACAGAAGAAGGCCAGCTCCTGGCTACAGTGGGGCTGTGGTGGTGGCTGGGGGCATTGGGGGGGGGGGGGCGCCTGGCTATTCTAAACAGTGCGCGAGAATGGCTTGGGCTCCCACAGCGAGGCAAGGAGCCTGCCCACCAGCTAAGCGTTCACCTTCCAACAGGCCACCGCCAGGAAAGCAGACAGACGCCAGCCTCGCCCAGCCCCAGAAAAGCGAGCTTGTGCCCTTGGCCCTGCAGTTCCCTGCTTCCCATCCGTACTTGACATTTTCTTCACTCTGTTGTGGCTACTCTTATCCCCTTTACTGTGGCGGATGTGTGTCGGGGGCGCACGGAAAGCCGCCGGACGACAAGGTGGCGGGGTCCAGCGGCGGCAGCCACGCAGGCGCCCGCGCGCGGGCCGGGTGCGCGCACCGATGCTCCCCCGAGCTCGCGCTCATCCGGACTGGCTGCCGGGTCCTTCCTGGATTAAGCGCTCGCTGAGCGCCCAAAGGGCGCGGGCCGTCTCTTCGCTCTGAGCTTCCGGGGACGGCAGGCATCGGCAGCAATTGTTGAAGTACATCCCTCCCAGGCCCTCAAGCTCTGGAGCGGCAGCACAGTAGACGGTGGTGGCAGCTCCTTGTTGCTGGAAATCAAAGAAAAAAAAGACCAAAAAAAAAATTTTTTTTTTTTTTTTTTAAAAGAAAAGAGGTGATGAGCTGACTTCGTTCTGTCTGGGAATTAGCAAGCCTCGCCCCGCCTAGTTCGGATGCCGAGGGTACTGAACTCAGCACGTGCCTGTACAAGGTATGATGTGACATTCTGGGAAAGCAGATTCACCAACTCTGCTGGCGTCACTTTTCACACCTCGTAGAGGAAAAGGCTTCGACAATAAATATGCACATCGATCAGTCACATCAAAGGTCTCCTCTGAGCAAAGAGAAGACAACGGCAGGCATCCTTCTGAACACCCAAGAACAAATTCATCCAACCCACTGACTTCTCAATGCATGAGGCAGCAGTCTGACACCAAGATGTTTCTAGAACCATCTGTCTGAAGTAAACCAACCACTCTAATAATGGCCCATCAGATAGAAAACCCAGAGAGGGACTGGTGCCTGATCTTTCCTTTATTTTCGACCACGGTGCTGCTAGGGGAAGAGTGGTCAGTGCTGTGTGAAAATGCTTGAAACACACATATACACGGACTCCCTGCCGTACATACATACATGCCTCATGCAGACATGCGACACATGTATTAATTCATCCAGATCCTGTGGAAACCTTTTTGTAAATGTCACATTCACCCCATATTTGCAATGGGACAGTGACTAAGGGGGTACATTTCCTCCCAGCCCACCTCAAATTGTAAGTTGCAATGAGTGTGATTGATTACTTCGATTCACCTTTTGAGTAAGAGTTGGTGCTGTGGCTAGGGATGTGAATGCCGGTGGGGTACCATATCATCCCGGCTGACACAGTGCTGTCAGGGATGCTGTAAAGGGGGAAAGAAATCACTTTGCTTTGCAAGCCATAATTAAAAATAATAGGCTGCTGTTCATAGGGAGACACGGTAGGCACGGCTCTAATTTAAAACCAATACAGTTTATCTGGCATCTTATGATTATTTATGTGCATCACAGCCCTTGCTGCACCAACTAATTATCAGCTGATAGGGAGGGGGGGTGGCAAAAGAGGATGGAAGAGGTAATGGGGATGAGGTCACCATTAGGGAAGACACTAGGGACATTTGACAGAGAGGGAAATGCATTTCTGTCCCCACCCAAAGCTTACCATCTTTCCTGCCCCTACAGGGTTGACGTTGTGCCCAAGGGGAGTGCTTCATGGAGAAACATTCCCCACCCCCCCCCCCAGATGGTTTGATTTGTGCTTACTGTGATTGTGCTCTAGAACTATTGGGTGCCAAGGTCATTTTGAGAATTAGGATCTCCGGGTGTTATAATTTTAGGAAAGTGCTATAAAGCAGGCTTGAGTTTTTTTGCTTGTTTGGTAGGGGAGGACTTCAGTGTCAGTGTCTATGGTCATATTTGAATTAATCTGCAAAGTAAATGGTCAAGTGACAGGATTGTGGGGAGCGGTGTAGAGTGGAGTGGGGGTAGGATATCGTCAGACTTGAGTTCTGATGATTACTGGCTCCTTGACTGGGTTGGACAAGTCCCATTAGTTCAGAATTTGAACACCCGACATGACTTCAATTTAATTAAATAGTAATGGGTGTTTAACTTCCCCAAGCCCCTCACCATGTCTGCTCCCCAAATAGCCAGTTACTTTCTTGGATTCAGCTATTTCTTTTCGAATTGATTTGTGTGGCTCAAGTGTAATGGAAATAGGCTCATGTCATCCAAATTCCCTCTCACTGAATTATCATTCCTAATAACCCTTAGCTTAGCACCTGACACATTTATCGAAAAAATTTCGAGTGGTTTATCTGACTCCTCTGCATCCCATGTCGGGGAA
This sequence comes from Neomonachus schauinslandi, assembly GCF_002201575.2. Lineage (NCBI taxonomy): Eukaryota > Metazoa > Chordata > Mammalia > Carnivora > Phocidae > Neomonachus > Neomonachus schauinslandi. The sequence goes on along the minus strand of NC_058418.1, from coordinate 50,820,409 downwards.
AAAGGGAAGCAAAGTGCCTCTAAAGACAAATTGAAGAATTGAGATGCTCATCCCGGTAACTCAAGCCAAATATCATCTTGGCCTCCATTCTTAGCAGAGTTCAGGTGGAGATGGTGTTTTGCATAATTTTCTGGATATCTTAGATTTCCATTTTACTTTGCAGCTGCCAAAACCACCAAAGATTGGTCAGGTGATTTGCCATCAGCTCCCAAGTGGTGAGAGGATCCAGTCAGCTCATCCCCAAAACTGAGGCTGCCCACCCCTGCTCGAGAGTGCTTATAACATCAGCATTTGCACATCACGACAGTGATCAGGACCTCTCCAATCCTGACAGAAGATCAAAGTAGGCCACTGGGGAAAGCAGTAAGAGGAATTCTTCTAAACCCAATGTAGTATCTTGCCACCGTGACCTTCTAAAATGATATCATGGTGCACTCTTGCACTGTTGGAGTGGTCTTTTTGCAAAGAAATTCTGCCCTTTCGTTGATGAGAATCAGGTTGACGGGGGAACTGGGGGACATGCCTTTTCCTTCCAAGGAATCTGAATGCAATTGCCGTTGACCTCATTTCACACGTCGCTACCATGCTGGAAAGCATAAATTTTAGAAAAGCCCCATCTTTTACCAAGGGCTGGCTTTGTAGAAGAAAGTGGTGCAGTAGGGGCCCCTGAAAGCAAAGACCACCTTCCCTGCGAAGATGACCTGCAGACGTTTGGCAAAGCCAGCCTCTGGGTTCTTGCTCCATTCAGCTGGTGCCGGCGCCTCTCAGTCCCAAGCCCGCTCCCCTCCTGGCTCCTCGGGGAATTCTCTTTTCAGCTGTACCCATGGCAGCCTCTGAGTGACATCTTTATAGGATCAGATGTGATGACAGTTTAACAACAAGTTCTCATTTTTGGCTCATCAGCCTTTTGGTCTGCCTATCATGAGAATGAGACGGAGCCACATTAGGGAAATCTCATTAGTAAATAAGCCGGTACTGCTGATACAAGATAAAACAAACATTTTTAAACTGATAAAAAAAAATTTAAAAGAGCCCTTTAATCACCATCAAATGACTTTCATGCCACTTTCTGGGGCATCGGTACATAATTCAGAAAAGATGAAAGAGCTGTATAAAGGAAATAACGTTAACAACTCTGCTATAAAATATCTGAAGCAATGTCTTGTTGGTTGTCACCACCGCTGTACTGATCCATCATGATAAAATAATAGCAACACCTCGACACATAAACACTGGCTGGAGCTGCGGGTTCCCCTAAATGAATTTTTAAGAACAATTTATCGGAAGCCTGTAGGTTGCGCGCAGTTGCAAACCCCGGGAACTGGGGTGTCGCGGCTCCATCCTGGGGACACGGCGTGAGTTAGGGTGTGGACGACACGGGGACTGAGAATTTTTCGGAAGCCCAGCAGAATCTTTAATCATTCTGGAATGCCATTTCTGATCTAGTCAAACATTTGCGAGCTGCCAGAGGAGAAGTGTGCCATCAATCTTTATAGTGTATGTAAAATTACCTACGATTCTTTTTTGGGATTAAGTTAAGAGTATCTTGGTAATAAGGGTTCATCATTCTCTTTCAGAAATCATTTGTCAGGTTTGCAGTACAATCTGGAACTACAGAAAGGTGGGATTTAAAAAGCAGTTGTTTATTTATGGTTGAGGCCCTGAGATCTAAATTATCCATCCTTCCAAAACCCTTTGTTGGGATGAAAATGTTAAGTAGCTGCTTTTCATTAACATTTATTTGATAACCGCTGGCCATCAATTTGGAGCTGTCAGCATGGAATACAAATGGATATTGACTCTTTTAAAGGAAAAGATACAGAGGTTCCTGATAAACAATACATAGTAGAGAAAAAAAATCACCCACATATTGATATTTGTGATGCATTGGTTAGTACTCTAACTTACATTTTTAATAAGGACACACATTACACAAGTTTTCAAGTTCCTCTATTTTAAAATGCATGCTTACTTAAAGGGAAGACTATATTCCTGTCTTAAAGTAGATTTCACTATGAGACATATAAAAAAATATAGACACACTGTCACGGAATATCTATCTATTCAATGATCTCGAGAGTAGTAGATGTTCTAAGGTTGCTTTACTACAGACATATTGATACCAGGACATCATATGGCAAATGTTGAATGAGTCAGTTCAACAAAAAGTAGTTGTGTCAAGAGACACGGCACGGAAGTTAGCCTGAGCTTGGAACCCCAAGGGCAGGGAACCAGAACCCTTTTGGAAGTGGGTGGTGATTATCGTGCTGAACTCCCAGGACAGTGATGGAAGGAGGGCAACACAGTGCCTCTCCAAACCCTCCAAGCTTTCCCTGTTACCCCTCTGGGGTCTGTAAGGTGAACAAACACTTGCCCAGTGCAGAACCAACCACCTGTCTGGTGGCCCCAGAACACGGCAGTGGCTTAGCCTTGGTGGAGACGACGGAATGAGCGCACACGTCTCAGGTGGCGTCAGCAGCGGCCTCCACCCCTCTGTCTTTCCCTGTCTCTCAGTAACACTCCCGACAGAAGAGTCTGGAACCACTATACCGGAAAAGCGCAACACCGTGATTCAGAGCTCATCTCCGGATACCTTGGTACACATCTGTTCCTAAAAACAATTACGGGCTTAAATCTCCCATGTGAGAGGCAAACAAAAGCAAACTGCCCCCCAGATGTTGTCAGTTCCCTACCATCAGAGAACAATCGTCTAAGCCCCCACATGTGTTTCATTAGTTCATGGAGTCAGGCAGCGTGCAGGGGAATAAGGCTCAGGGGCCTTCCCCCGGAGCATGACCACAGCCCCAAGCCACCCCCTTCCTTCACTGTTGATGCTCGTGCAATCCAGTTGACAGTCGTGAGGTGAGTGCTAATCAAGGAACACACCCACTTCTACCAAAATTACGGGAGGCACTAGAACAGAGCACCTGAAAGGACAGTATCCCCCGAAAGGACACTGTCCTCCAAGCTGTCATGCTCTTCTAGTGAGCAGCTGCCAACAGGGACTATTCGAGGGGTGACAATGGCTAGCATGGATTGAGAGCTTACAACCCATCAGGCACCGTGCAGAGACCTTCAGAAGCATGATGTTCTAACCCCGACCCAGCTCTCCGAGCCAGGGACAACTACAGAGAAGCCCGCTTAGTATCAGAGATTAAAAGCAACGTTTCCAAAGCCACATAGGTAACCACACAGATCGACCCGCTCCAAAATCCGTGCAAAGCTGTGCAAAGCCTCCTTCCCAAACACAGGACACCGATGTTTGCATGTGGCCCAGGCCCTGCTGTGTGTCTCCCCCTCAGCAGAAGCTTCCCTATGAGGGCCTCCTTGGCCACGCTTTGCCTGGCCACAGTGTGAGGCCCCTGGCTAGGATGAAATGGGTTGTCACGTGTTCACCTGAGAAATGTTAAAAGGACAATTTTTCCATTGTTGATTTAGTCAGTGAACTAAATTGAAATTATATCCATTTGGATTAACAAGATTGAAGACTCAGCGCCACTTCAGATGATCCAATAGCAAATGGCCCTTAACCGAAAGGTCACCTGATTCAAAATGCCACCTCCACGTGCCAGATTTGCCCAGCTAAGGAACCTACTCTTGGATCATAGACCCTTTTTTCAGAGCATGAACTGAACCACATCAAAACCAGTGAAACCTAAGCAAATCTCCATACTATACATTCGCATACATGTCGGATGAGGGTGGCCTTTTGGAGGAGAATACCTGACACGTTCTCTGAGACTCTGGTCCCCATTCCCCACCCTCCCCCAATGAGTTCCTAAGAAATTTGCTCCTACGGATTTCGAACAATTGATTCCCACAGAGGCTTGAATACATGCGGATACTTCCTGTTGGCATCAAAACAGAACTCCCCACCCCCCCCACCCCCCACCCCAGCAGCCTTTGGGAGTTTTGCTAACTCACAGGCTGTTCTTAACATTTATTACAGAAGGGAAATACTACTCAGTTTCTCAAATAGAAAACAGTGAAGAAGATTAGGAGTGCAGAATCTTGCTTTTAACTGTGGAGGCTTTAAAAGTCTGAGAGAGTGTTCCAGAACATCCATTTAGATCGCATTCAGACTTTCAGCCTTATGGAAGATTAGTGCCCACTCAAATGCCCAGTGAGTTAGGATATTCTCCTCTTGCCACAAGAAAACAGGTTTCTTTGTTTGTTTTGCTAAAACAGGTTCTCAAGCGTGGAAAACCTCAGAGGTTCTTTTCAGTTGACTTGTCTCTCCCCCAGTAGGTAAAGGAGTGCCATTCCCCAGGTGACACTGGGGATACAGTCTATGAGGGGGGGCTTGAAGGTGGCAGGCCCAAGCAATGGGCTAGGCCAATCCATTACCAAAAATGTAGCTGGTCCCAGCACAGGTCAGAACCCGCAATTGCAAAGGGTGTCTTGAGTGAAATGTCTGAAGGAGAACAAATGTGGTACATCTTTGGAGAAACAGCCACAGGCCTCCATTCAGAGACAGTCTGCAAGGTGACACGAAACCTTTCTTGTTTGTACTTCAGGTATCCCAAATAGTATATCCCCACATCCGAGTCAGACTACAAGGACCACAGCATTCCCCTTGACAAAAGACATGAGTTTCTAGCAAGGTCACTCCAGAGTTTTAAGAGAATGACTTGGAGACCTGGGTAGAATGAGACGCAAAGTCAGGACAAGTGCCACCGTTATTTCTCTGAGAAATATTTGCAGGCACAAACTCAGAGACTAGTAGGTTCAGGTTGGAAAGCTGGAAAGGATTTTTTTTTTTTTTAAAGACAGAAGAATATATTTGTCTTCACTAGCCTTAAGTTTTGGGGAGGAAAAGGCAGCTACTAATCCCAACCATCCAAAGAGGCCCAAAGCCATGTTTATTCTGGGAAGGCCAGGCACGGGAGGATTTTCACTTAGGCTATCAGCAGGATTTAAGGACACACTGACCTTGGTAGGCTTTTCAGGACCTGTGTTTTCAATTCAATGAGCTGTTCTGAACTTTCCCTTGAAATAAATGAGGCCCTTTTCATACCTCTTCTGTGTTCCAGAATCCCTGCCATAAATGTTCCAAGGGCTCCATGACAGATTTATGTCTGGTCTCAAAAGACTGGAGAAGCAATATTTAGAATGATTTCATCTTTCTGAGACCTGCTGTTTTCTGAGACTGTAGACCTGCATGGGGGAGTGGGGGCGGTGCTCTGCATGAGGGAAAGGAAGAGGAACGGCTCAGGTACAATCCACGTGGGCGATACTACTCCTGTTTAGTCTCCCTTCCATCTGTGCCCGCCAAAAACCTACAGCCGATTGGGCCTGAGAGATGGTCTCCTTACAAATAAGGCAGGATACCACGGACTGTCTCCTAGCCATGAAAGAAGCCCCTGGGCATTTCCTGCCAATGTTGCCTGGATGACCCACATTGCTCAGAGTACCGTGTCTTTCCAAACGGGGAGTTCTCTTGCTGGGATGGAAGAATGCATTGGGGTACCCATTCTTCCACGGGTTAGTGTGAAACTGCTAAGCAGAAGAGCCATAGAAATTTTCCACCAAAATTGGCATCATCCTTCCACATGGGACAGATCTGATGGTGGGTTACTGGAATTTTCCAACCGGGCTGCCTCCAACACTAGGGCTGAAGGACTACTGGGTGTTTGTAAGAGATAAAAGAAGATATTTAGCGTGTGTTAATTTGAAACATTTTACGTTTTTACTCTACTTCTTCATCCTCAGTTATAGCTAGCTCTGTATACTGTATATAAATGTATGCCTCTGTATTTGCCATGTATACTGAAATAAACCTTTGAAATAATTGCCAGGCAGAATTAATGGGTTCTCTTGCACTATAATGGTGCAAAGACTATCTATCTTCACAGTCCAGGTGAAACAAAAAGCTTCCCCCTTCCTTTCTGCTGCATGGAATCACCCCGCCAAGTTGGCCTGCCACGTCGGTTCTTTGAGAAAACCAAGAGCTGACTGTTTTTGTGAGCAAGCCAGATTTCAGGGCAAACCCCCCAAACAAGCTGTTTAGATTTTAAGGTAGACAGTTCATTTACACCTAGGTCACAGAAATATTCTACAACGTAGTACTGAAAGGCAGGGGTGGGTGGTAATAAAACCCACGGGGTCTCCTGATGGGGCCACATCATGGCAAGAAATTAACTCTTAACTCTGTCTTCCAGAAACAAATGAAAAAAAAAAGAATGGACTTTGCGATAATTCAGATCTCACAGGCAGGCACCCATGCCTGGCCCCAGTGTTTGCATTAGGTTTGTGCGTTTTCATACCGAGCTCTCTACAACAGATCATTTCTCAGGCTCAAAGACGCTGGCCTTGTTAATATTTCATTTAGAACACACTGTGGAGAGCGTCTCATTTATATTACGTCCATAATTAATGGTGATAGCTTAGGCACTGCCTTATACAGAGAGATCTCGTCACAGTGGTCGATGGGTAATGAGAAACAATAGATATTTCATTCACCAGCAGCTTGTTGCTAGTTAGTAGGAAATGATCGTGTGTGCTGTTGCTTTAATTGCCAGGGTAAATAATTCTGCCTCGGTGTTAGTGAACATTTTAAAGCACTCGATGCAAATAGACTAGAAACAAAACAAACAAAAAAAAATTACCTTGATTATACAACACCTTAGCATAGAAAGTTACAAAGGTATGTCTTTCTTTTAAAATTGTATTCTATCATGCAAATATTATCTGAATATGCATGTGCTGACTACTCATCTACTGTATTTTAGGAAATACAATTAGGCTGCCTTTCTCTTCTCCTATGTAGACTGTAAATAACTGTAGATCTTTCTCGTTTCCCTATGTAAATATATGTAAATACTAACAAGCTATGCATGCTGATATTCTAGGCAATTTCAGGTACTTTTATAATCTGAAGGCATGTACTTGAACTGGTTTGTTAAAAGGGAAAAAAAAAAAACCTCTCTCAAACTCTTTAAAGCTGAATAGAAATTAAAGATTTCTTCCTAGACGGTTGTGGTTTCTTCTGTTTGCTTTCTCATCCCTGAACAGAGCTCCACTCACATTCCCTCACCTTCTCCCAGGGAGGAGATACATGGGCATGCACCTGGGCCAGGAACATTGTGGAACTACTTGGCTTTTGTTTCTACCCACTTTCCTTGGGTTTCCTCAATAACTTCTAGAATCATAAGATAGGCGTCTTTGGACTTTTCTAGCAAAAGAATCTGGAGTAAAAAAAAAAAAAAAAAAAGCACAGTGCTAGGTGCTTTCAATCCCCAACCCCTATGAAAGGATCCTGTCATTCCCATCTCAAAGATGCAGAAACTGAGTCACAGCAAGATGAACACATGCCTAAAGTGACACTATTAAATGCCTCCCAAACCCTGATTCTTTCCTGTATGCCAAGGGTCAGTAAGTAAACTTGTTCTGCAAAAGGTCAGAGAGAAAGTCTTTTAGGCTCTGTAGGCCATACAGTCTCTGTCACAACTCAAATCTGCCACTGTTATTATGAAAGCAGCCATAGCACGTTCACCAATGAATGTGGCTGTGTTCCAATAAAACTTTATTTACAAAAGCAAGCAGAGGGCCAGATTTGGCCTGCTGGCCTCAGTTTGCCAACTTCTGTTCTACACCCTGCCAAAACTCAGTTGCTCTTCAACAGAACATGAACATTTCCCTTTAGAGTATGTTTATATGTTTGATGGACTGGGGAAATCATCTGATCAATTGAAAATTCTCCATTTCTTCCCTGCAGGTAACAACGCTATTTGTAGAAGTCATGAAATAATAAGGAAGTGAGCAAAAATGAAGTCCCTTGAGCTTATAAATCAAGCTGTCTCCCTCAGACAAATTTCATTGCCAGGTTTCAATTTAGTTACCTTTTGTTTTCATAAATGGGGATGGAGGGAAAAGGTATGAAAGACCAAGGTAAAAAAAAAAAAAAAAAAAAGGGAAAAAGAGCTCGAGCAATGCTCACTCTTCAGTGAGGGGAAGGAGGCTATTACCTCAGGTATCTATGGAAACCAAGCAGCACGCAAACTTTTTAATGGTTGGAAAACATCGTTTGTGTTTGAAGATGTTTTTCCCAAGTATGATGCTTCAGTGTAAATGCATTAATTGACAGTTTCCTTCGGGACTTTTTTATTGAAGTGTCCAAACTTAATTTGATGGCACAGGGAACTCTCTGGAGCCCTTGAAGAATGCTGCAGAGTTAGGGCTTTAGAAAACTGAGCCGGCTCTGGCATCCCCTACAAATCTGAGCCTACTCTCCTGCAAAGCAAGTGAAGAACCAGTCCTCAGTCCCTGTGGTTTTCCCTTTAGAATGCCCTCTGAATTCACCGTGGGCTGGGAGATACTCTTTCTAGCCTCTATTCTAACAAGAATCAACATCACCTCTTCCGCCCTGCAGGGACTGGGGGAGAAGGAAAGACCTGCGTGTTCTGCTGTCTGGGTGGCAGCGTGGGAGGGTGGGAATAGCCCAGGAGCTGAAGCCATTTTTGCCTTCAAAATTCAAGGGGCAGCCATCTTTCTCACCAACCTTACCCAGCGCTCTGGGTGCCATGCTGGCCATGGAGTCCATTGCTCCTCTGGTTCCCTGGCTGCAGCAACCAGACCCAAGTTCACATCCATTCCCTGGGGCACCGACATACGAAGAACGGCCACAATTATTTGTTAGGTACTCTAAAATTCCAAACACCACTGCCCACCTCTCGCCTCCTAGGCCCTTCACACATATCTCCTCCAAATCCTCCAAATCTCCCTGTGTAACAGCACCTAGAGAAAGGGATACACAGATGGACCCCTAGGTGAGCAAGCAAGTGCAGTAAAAACGCAGAATCTAGGTAGTCATGGGTGGCGGCTACAATACTCTTTCAAGTTTTATACTTAAAAGCTTTTATAATAAAATGTTGGGAAAATACACACAGCCATCCCTGTGGGGTAGGATACCCATTTTATAGATGAGAACGCTGAGGCACAGAAGTAGTACTGAGTGGCCTGAAGTCCTCCACCTGGTAAGTGGTGACATCCTTCTTGAAATTCATGCCCACCTGGCTCAGGTGTTCCTTCCATAAAGGGCCCATGCGCATCTCTATTCTACCTCCCAGGGGCAATTAATCCCATCCTTCTAATCCTACCAGTAGGATTTTTGCCTCAAAACACGAAAACCAGTTTTGCCATACTACTCCCACCAGGCAGGTGGGGTCCCCAACTCAGAGCCCAGAAATCAATGATCTCAAGAGCAAAAGTGACCCGCGCACGAAGGGATGTGAATTTGCATCCATTCATTTCGTGGCTATTTAATTTAGCTTTTGATTCTGAGTTCCTGAAGGCGGAGGGGTGTTCTCTCACTGGCTAGGTGCAGAAATGTTGATGCCTTCCAGCCCGATGAGAGTGTCTGCGATTTGGACCCAAAGATCCTAGATGGAGAGGTGTGCAGAGTGCTCAGGAGAGCCGGAACCAGTGCAGATGCAGGGCTGTGGCTGTTGCAGAGGGAGGCAGGGGCTGCTGTCATCGGGACCACATCGGGGCACAAGATGGTTGAATGGGCAACCCACTGGCCCGGCCTGTCCTCCTGCTCACAGTCCTCCAGCTGACAATGGTCAAGTCCAAATTTTAGAAGCTAAAAGACAATTCCAGCCCAATTCTGATGTTTGGGGTAGGGTGCCCCCACTGGCAACCACGCTCTGCTACCTAACTTCATATTTAAACTTTTCTCCAGTAGGAAATTCTCCTCCAGGCTGACCCAGCACCCCCACCTCTATCCCTTCAAACCCTACCAGATATGAAGCCTACATGTCTGCCTTTCGGCTCCTGTGTCTGGGCTGGGAAGAGTGTGAGGCTGGACGGCTGAAGAGAGGGCTAGTCCAATCCCAGCTGCCACAGCCAACAACAAAACAATAATGACAATGATAATGACCTATTAGTACTTCCAATCCTCACAGGCACTTCACCAGGTCGGTATTCTCATGGAGCCCGACAAAGGCTAAGGAGGCAAAGCTACTCATGGCCACGCATCTGGGAAGGGTCAGAGCCAATCCAAACTGAGCTTGTCTTGGTTCAAAGCCCATGTTCTAGTTCCTGACTAATGTTCCTTCTGACCCCACACCCTGTCTGCTCTATGGCATCCTGGAATTACGCACAAATGTGGAAAACGAGCCCCATCAGGCTGTGCACATGTCCCCTGCCTGGGTGATTTAATCCCTCTGATGGCCAAGTTGCTGTTTGCAGAGGCTCAGGGACCCTCATCCTCCTTTCTGAGCTCCATTTCTCATTCCTTAGATCCCTGGTTTCTGGACTGGTGTCCTCTGCCTCAGGGGTGTCACTTTTGCCTGCGTATGATTTTGGACATACCCCAGAAGGGGTCGGAGGCCCTTCCCCTACAATGTTCCTCTTCTACCAACTGCTTCTCAGGCAAAGGAGGGCTTGGAGGCTGGCAGGGCTTGGGTTAATGTCTGGCAGGAGCCACCAGGGCGGGCCCGTGACCAGCCAACTGCAGCTGGAACTCTCTTGCCCTCCAAGTTCGGAGAAATGCTGAACTCATGACAACGGAGTACACCGAGGAACATCTTACTCTGCATTCTCCCCCTCTGGCTGCCACAGCTGATAGGAGTCATCCTCTCATAATTCCCTGGCTTGTGAAAAGGAAGGCGTACCTACCAAACAAGGTGTCGGCGAGAACAGAGGCCAGCGGTTTGGCTGGCCCTCAAATTGTCAAGGTGGCTGAAAATCTGTCCTCTGCTGGCTGTGCCCTCGGGATTCCTAATTGACGGACTTTACAAGACAGGACCCTTCATGTAGGAATCCGTGTGGGGCGTGAGAGCTTCTGCCGCACATTCTAGCCAAGCCCTAGACTTTTTGCAAGAGCGCTCGAAGTAGCTTTATCCACAGTTCATTTATAGGTAAACTGAGTCTTAACAAGTACAATGACTTAACTAATAATTCTTGTTTATTGAGTTCTGATTTTGTGCCACCTGCCTGCCTCGTGCTAAGGGACTCATGTGACTTTAATGCTTTCAGGAAGGGTCCCACCTGTACCAGATTTCTTTGAGGCCACTAACCCAAACTCTAGGTAGGGAGGGCCCTGAGCCCCAAAGAGGCAAAGGTCAAAGAACAAGTGGCAGAGCTGGGAGCTGAACCCAATCTCTTGGCTCCAAAACCCCACTCTTAACACTGGCAGCAGGAGAAATGGGAATGTTCTCGCATCCAGACGGACACAGGAGCATTGCAAACCTACAGTGCAAGACTTTACACTATCATTGTAGTAGATCTTTCAACAACAATAAGTAGCTAACACTTTTTGAGCATCCTAGGCTTGCACGACATCTTTCATGGGTACCATCCCATTTATCATACTCCCATTTGATGAACATGGCATCTGAGGTCCAGAGAGGTTAAGCTACTTGCCCAAGGTCACACAGCTAGTAAGCGGCGGTGCTGACATTTGAACCTGAGCTGCCCATGCCCTTTCCCTCTTTGCTGCATGGCATCTTGGGCCACAGACGCCAGGCCTTCACAATGACACTTGTCATTTATCCAGGGGTAGGATACACGTCTCTAGTTAGTTGCTCCATAAGGGGCATCCCAGACTCGTGAGCCTGATGTTAAAACTGGGATGGGGGCCAGGGCTTCAACTACCCACGAAAACACAATGACAGTGACTCCACGTGTTGGTTACCTTGACTGTGTGATCAGAGGAGGGAGCAGGCCCTAGGAAGGATAACCTTTCAATAAGTATAAAAGGGGACGGGTTTGTTTTCCTTACTTGTTTTTCATATTTACTATTCTCTAACGCTGCTTCTCGTTCCCTAGATTTTGGTAAAGGGCCAACTGATTTAAACTGTACTACATATGAGGGCAGATCCATAACTACTCCAGATTTCAGTACCATTTAATCCCTCCCTAGAGGCTGAGAAGTAGAACTTCCTGCTCACTGGAATGCTAGGGCTTCAGACTCAGGCCACCGTTATCTCTAGGGTCCACGCATCAAGAACCTCCCACTACCATGGTGAGACAGGCCCTACCCTGTGTCTTGGGTGTTCAGGTTTTCACCATAATGAATAGGAAATCGGGAGAATGAATAAATGAATTGCAAAGCTGTAGGTTTTGCCTGGTGTTTCTAAGGCCATCAAGAATCTGGGGTCACCATCACAGTCATCCTTTTGTGGGGGTGAGGAGTCAAGGAAGATAATTAAAATTTACTTTCCCATCAGGTGCTTTGCTTTGCTTAGGTGACATGACCGTGTAAGCAGAGTTGGTGACAGTTGGTTAATGTTTAGTGACTGGCTCACTGGAACATGGAGGGGAGAGGGTGCCTTGATCTGCAGTTTCTGCCGAAACCCATGAGGAAATACCCTCAACATGACCATCTGAGTGTGGGGCTGGGAAGAGGTACACGCAGTCAGCCTGGGGGGGCTGGTGTGTGATGCTGTCCTAGCACCCACCCCCCTGGGGGAGGGCCCACGGAGCACAACACTAGGGACTGTTTGAAGAAGATCATGAGGCAGGACAAAACAGGCCAGGACCTCAAGGTCATAAAACCACTGGGGCCCGTCAGGCACAGTGGCAAACTAGAAACGCAAACCAGTTTAGGATATCTGGGGGTCAGAGTGACACAGACCTGTGACTTTTAGATTTTGTTCAAGTTGGTCTCCATAACCTAAAAGCTGATTTCACTCAGGTGGCTCCCCTAACCCAAGGTAACCATAGTTGCCAACATATACTGAATCAGTTATGAGTCCTAAACATCATTCTAGAAACTTGGCAACAGCGTCTGATTTAATACTGCAACAACTCTGCAAGGCAGATTATGATCTCACCTCAGAGATAAGGACACTGAGACTCACAGACCTGATACTTGGTCAAGGTTACACAGAGCTCCTGAAAGGCCGTGCCAGGATCCAAACCCAGATCTTCCTGACTCCAGACCTCGTCATTGCCCTGACTCCCTGAGAACTGTGTTCTCTATGAGTTCAGCATCCTTGAAAACCACTTATTTCTTGCCTCAGGTGGCATCCATATATCATAACAAATGCATGTGCCCCCCTCACTATGTCTCCCATTGAGCGATATAGGATCTGGGACTCTGTGGGGTTGTGGGTGAGAACAGGAGCTACGGGAGGAGGGAATGGACACTGGGGAGGTACGGTGTCAGGGAGAAGAGAGGGGGACCACTTATCAGACTGGAAATCTCAGGACAGCAAATTATTATTTTTCAGGTATTAATGGAAGCTGGGCATATAGTCTCAGAATTCACTCATTTTGCCCAACATCACAAGCCCAGTGAGCAGAGATAACCCACTGGTATCCAGGAGCTTCCAATACACAGTTGGGGTACACGTTCTTGTCCACCAACAGGCAAAGACACAGAGAAGAGGAAGGTGTTTGTTCATGCTGCACTTCTGTGACTTTATCAAAGGTGATAAACCTCGAAGTTGTTTTTGGTTTTGGTACTTCCTCAGATGAACGCACAAACAGGTTTCTACCGATTAAACTGCACGAGAAGTCTGTCCTATAACTTAATGATATTACTGTCCCTGCTTTCGAAGTGAAGACCTTAAACAAAGGGGGCTTTGCCCCCTGAGTTAACCGAATCTTTCCTCTACGGGAGGAACAGCATTTTCAAACAAGGAAGACAAACCACTGATGTCGGCAAGGAGTGAAACTGTCTTTCCCTTCTCAACTGAAATCCCTGACACGTGAATATCAAGGTCAAACTAACCCCACCAGCCGACTTTGCTCTAGGATCCCGTGTACCACCATCCGGAGTGTTTCCCCCAGACACAGGGCTTGTCTGATCTGACTTAACTATTATCTCCCTCGGCACCAGCCCCTTCACGAGGTACCAGTTCCCGGACTAGACAAGATGGCTACCAATCTAGCTCTCTCCTCTCCCTTTCTTCTATCCCTGTACCCCACTTACACGAATGGACCCTCAAGTTACAGAGGTATGCCTTCCACGTGAGCACGTGGCTCTCCAGCAGGTGCTGTGGTGTGGAGCAGGGGCCATTCATTTCCCCAGCGGCTGGGCTGATGCCCACTGCGGGTCGAGTCCTCCCTCGGGAGCTGCTCTCAGCCAAAGCAAGCTGCCCTGCCCAAGGACGCACCCCTCTAGGCGGCAGGCCGCCTCTGTGACCAGCTGGCCTCTCTGTTCCAGTCCAGGACCTCTCTGAAGGGCCACCCTGGTTTCAGGCTCCTGGAGATGGGCTGACGTGTCTGCCGCTCCCACAGCACAGCTCGACCCTCTCCCTGCCTGCACCCCCCGCCTGCCCCTCGGCCCCTCGGGCATGGGTCCCGAGAGCACTGCCCGCCGATCCCGCACGCCGACCCCAGCTGCGGTCTGCCGCCTGGATGGCCAACCTGCAGCTCACGGCAGCTGTCTGGCTTTGGGAAATGCACTCGACCCCTCTGAAGCTGTCTTCTCATCTGTAAATTCGAGATGCCGACATGCTTAGGGAGTAATTTTGGTGACTAAATCAGACTGTGTGTGCAATGCACTTACACAGGGCTGGCACGCACACGGCACGCGCTCAACACGTCAGAACAGCACGGCGCTAGGAGAACTAACAGCCGTAGTCCCAGGGGCTCGCGTTCCTCCCTGCCTGCGCCATCCTCTCTCATCCTTCAGCGTGCGGGGGGGATGGCGTGGCGAGGAAAGCACAGACTGGGGGGGGGCTTCTGGACACGGTGGGTTCAGGCATTTTTGCCCGCAATCCCTCCGGAAACTCTATTAAAAGCATAATAAGGGGGGGGGGGGGGGGACAACTACTTAACTCCGTGATCGAGAAACATCAGCAAGAATTTTGGAAGATGGGAAGCAGATGGAGAAGTGGTGACTCCTGACTCGGCACAGCTATGCCTACAGAAGGGGGAGGCGGCCAGAAATGAGCAATCCACACAACACGACTCGGGAACTGAAGGGGTGCCAAAGGCTGGGACTGGGGAGAAGAGAACCAGGAGGGCTTGACCATACTGCAGGAGGTGCCCACGCAGAGATCTCACGTGGGGCAGGTGTGCATGAGACACCTTGCTTCATCACCAAGTTCAGGCGTCACATCCTATGACAGACAGCTGTCCTCACCTTCCCTGCCCATCGTGACCCTTACTAGATGGTCCTGTGTGCTGTAGACTATGACCTCAGGGAGAGGGGTTTCTGGCTCTCTGTCCAGTGCCTGGCACACAGTACAGATGCTTAGCCAGTGTTTCTAAAGAGACGAATGCAGAATGATTGAATGAGTACCCTTTGCAGCGCAGAGGAAAATTCTATCACTCAAACTCAGTTGCCGCATAAACAAAATCACTGGTCAGATTTTTTGCCTTTCCAAGTGATCGTTGGTTTGACTTTGACATGGTGGTTTTCTGCAAGTTGTGCTTCACAGCAGAGCTACATTTTACATGCTTCCTACGTGCCAGACAGTGACCTAAGCTTGCTTTCTCGCTCTCCCTCTCAACACACACATACCACACACGTGTTGTCCTCACAACAATGCTGGGAAATCAGAGAACACTGAGACACACAGAGATTAAAGAACTCTCTCAGTTCTTACTGGCAAAGGTGGGATTCGATCCCATGCCTTGTGACCCCAAAGGCCACGCCAGCAGGGCAGGCCAGGAGCTAAGATGCTTCTGTAGGTCCCGAGGAGCTTCCTCTTGTCCCTGAGCTTGCTTTCCAGCAGATTCCTGAGAGGCTCTGGGCCCACAGGGTTAGCGGTTTGCACGCAGACACTCTGCCGTGAAGGAAAGTGGGCTCAGGGGCTGCCTTCTGGAGCCCTGTGTGTCTGTGGCTGGGGGGCTGTCCAGAGTCTCACTCCAAAAGGAGAACAGACGCAGTCTCATAGAGAGCCTTGACACGGTGATGTGTCCTCTTACCCTTGAGAAACCAGCGATAAGAGTAGTGCAGCTCTACCAAGCAGAGGGCAAGCCTTGATGAAACTGCGGAACCTGGTAGGGGTAAGTGACCTATTTGGGGGAAGAACTGACAGGTGCCACGTCCATAGGGATTCTGGGGTAGGTTGTAGAGCAGGTGGGAAACTGAGCTCAGGCCAAGGTACGGATGAGGCGAACCATAATCCTGCCGACCTACCGATTCAGCTTTCCCCCACTTTCCACCCCTTTGAGATCTTCTAGGGATCCTGACTTGTCTCTGGTCTAGGAGGGGGTCGTGCCTCCCTCTCCACCAAACCAATAGGGTCCTTGGCCGGTTGGGTGACCTGCGTTGAGAAAAGGGGCTTGGGAGGGGGGGGGGGGAGCTATTTACAGTATTTTTAAAAGCCTGAATGGAAAGCATGCCTTATCCATGGAGAGACAGCACAGACTGTTACTTATGAAATCTGATTTGTTGGGCGACCACCAGCTCTCATCATCTGAGGTCCCAGGGGAATAAGACAGAGGCGCTTCCCAAAGCACACGGCTCAGAAGCATTGGCCCCCCCCGTGAGGCTTTGTTCATCAGGCCACTGCCGGGCCCAAGTGCCAGCGGGACCCGAAGAGCAAGCACAACACAGACAAGGCTGCAGGCCGCTGGCATCTGGGTGAACGCCCCACAACCACCGAGGCTATCTGTGCTGTGGGGCGCCGAGAGCTTCCATTCCACACCCAGGAGTTCTTACAGAGGCCGTCCTGCTGCTCCTCTGGGGCACTTCCAACTGCCCTCACATTCCAGGCCCCCACACGTGGGCACCCATCTGCAGAAGAAGTTGCACGTGGTTGGGATCTTGGCCTGTGCTTCCTACTGTGTATTGTGAGATTCCCCCAGAAAGCACCAGAAAGAGAATATGGTACAGAGAGAACAGAAAGCATTTGCCTTGTCTCTGGATCAGGGGGGTGAGACAGGGCCGAAAATTAGCATCTCCTCGGGGATCCACAGCCACAAGACCAACTTCTCGCCACTCTGCATCAGCCAACATGAAGCAGCAGAAGGGTGTGGGGGACAAGGACCACAGTGACTCTTCTGTTGTCGTTCACCTTCTCCCCGGGCACTGGCTACAGCAGTGGCTGGCCCTTCATCTCAGTCCTACAGCACATGATGAAATAGGAGCTCAGAGAGGTTAAGCAACTTGCCCAAGGACACGCTGTCAGTAAGTGGCAGAGCTGGGACTCAGATGTGAGGAGGGATGGTTGGGCCCCAAGTACATGTTCTTCCCACCATTTGCTGATTCTGAGAATCAGCAAAGCAGATAGGCTCCACGTAGAAAATTAAATGAGAGGCAAAAAAAAAAAAAAAGGAACAAAAGTAAGAGGAAGGCTTTCGCCTTCATCAACATAGAGCCAGGTTCATCAGCTTTGGTGGTGCATCTGAATCACCTCGCCACCTCAAGAGAAATCTTTCCACACTATACCTTCCCGTGGCCAAGAGGGACCGTACCAGGTACAACCCCACATCTCTTTCTGCTGTCGAATCATTTCTTGCACTGTCTAGATGATAAGAAAATACCCGCCGGACAGTAAGGCCCTTGAAAAGGAGATTTTATTTACACACACCTCTCCAGCATTTAGCACTGTGCCTGGAACCATGTGATGAATGAATGAATGAGTGAATGAATGAATGAACGAACGAACGAATGAATACCTGAACAAGTTACCAAAACAGCCGCTGGGGGCACATTCTGCCCCATTTCACACCAAAGGGAGGCATATTATGGAAATGACTCATCGGTGGCTACCCAGACTTTAAAAATACACACATTCCTTATTAGAACTGGCAGGAGCAATTTTGGGCCCGAGAGCAGAGCTCCCTGCCCACCTAATATTACACAAGGTGTTAACTACATTATCTGGAAATACCCTATGACTAATTCCCCATCCCTTATCTTGAGGAGAAGAAAATTGTCTTTAGCATGAATGCCCCAGATTCCTGGTCAGTTTATGTAAGGCGTTTCAAGTGATTGCGGTATTTTAAGCCATTTTTAGCTTAAATCACCTGATGTGTGGTGAGCCCAGAAAACCTGATCTCTTGCTCCCTTAAACTCCCTGGTTTTCCACTAATTTTGTTTAAACTACTTACTGCACCCTAAGTACTTCTCTATTGAAGAGTGGGTTTATAAGTGCACATCCCCTCAACTATGTGATTTTTTTTTTAAATAGATGGTTTATTTAGCGGATTGCCCAGTATCACCCTCAGTGCAAAGCTCTATTACTTTGTGGGTGATCCCACATTCACCTAGGTCCATGGCAGGTGGTATTTATTCTTTATCATAACCTATTTGGTGGTTTTGTCGGTTGAAAACTTTTCTGCCCGGTCCAAATAGGATTTGATAGAAACTTTCTCCAAATTATGTCTCACGTGATCCTCAGTGATTGAGCAAGAGATGAATTTCCACAAGACCTTCAGTTAGAAGTTAAAAACTGGGCTTTCATTAAGTAGCAGGAGAGGAGGCCTTTGCTTTGAGCAGTTAAAGCTACTTTTCAACCAACAATAACCACAGCAAAGCAGAAGTCAGGGTGTCAGACAGTCTTAGCATCTAGGTCCTGATTTCTTGCAATCTCAGCGGACTTTTCCTCTTATCAACAGAAGTCACACTGTGTTTGCCTTCGAGCATCTTAGTACAGATACACCACCTTTGATACACAATTTCATCTAAATGTGTAGACAAGAGACTTAACAACTATCCAAAAAGTTTAGGTAACACCAACTAGTTAATTTTTTTTTTTTAAGATTTTAATTATTCATTTGAGAGAGAGAGAGAGAGAGAGAGAGAGAGAGAGCACACGAGCAGGGCGCAGAGGGAGAGGGAGCCCAGAGGTCCCGCTCTATCCTGGGACTCTGGGATCATGACCTGAGCCAAAGGCAGAGAGTCCTGACCAACGGAACCACCCAGGCTCCCCCAACTAGTTAATTTTCTAATTCAAACTTTCTTTACCAAAGGTCAGGAAGGAAATATTTTAGGCTTTGCAGACACTCAGCCCTGCTGTTGTAGTTCAAAAGCAGCCTCTGGGTAATACATAAACAAATGGGTGTGGCTGTGTACCAATAAAACTTTATTCACAAAAACAGAGAGCTGGCAGGATTTGGCCTGTGTGCCACAGTTTGCCCTCCTGTTCTACTTAATACTACCTACTTAATCGTCAAAGTAACACTAGCTAGTTTACCTTCTAAATGGCTTCCCTCCCTTGACAAAATGGACTTGCTGTTTGACTAAACTTTCATGCCAGTTTAATCCAGGAAATGTGTTGCTAAGCCCCTTCCGAGGGCCCGAACATCCAGAGACACATCAGTAAGTCCTGTGGTCTTTGGAATTCATATCCAGACTTAGGCAGGAATCCGTGCCTAATGGTTCCACATTAATTCTTGTGAATCTTTCCCATAAAAAATTGTTATGAAATCATTTCCATGGGAAGATAAAATAATGAAGAAACCAAATGCCTTCAGATGAGTACATCTTCATCTTTCTTCCCCACCCCACTCCAGATCTGTTTTCCTTAAGCAAGGTAGAGTCTGACACCACTGGGAATTTTTAGAGTTAAATTTCCAAGAAAAGTCATTCAGGTCTTAATTGCAAAATGCCAAATAATCACACACACCACCACCACCAGTGCCCACTCCAGGGGGAGCAGGTAACAGTTTTCTATGCCTGAAATTTCAGTACCTCCAAGCAAATCCAAACAGCCACCCCCCACCACCCCACCCTCAGCAACACCCTTCATCTCTTCCAGTTAACATCTGATGTAGAAGGAGAATGCCGAACCCCTTCAATCAGAACGGGAATTACTATGAATAATTATTCCTGTAAAAATATGCTTTCCTAATAGTGGCCTTTTCAATATGCTCAGTTCTTCAGAAAGTTAATGCTACTTGGAAAGACCATGAAAGGCACAGGCAACAGGAAACCTGGGGCTCCCAAGGCTCACCAGCATCTCTTTCCCTATGTTTATACAGAGAAAACGGTCTCTCTCTGATGATGTATATATTTTTCCTTGCCTTTTTCACCTGTAAGTGTCTGTCGCCTCTTCCATGTAGAATCCGAAACCTTTCCACTATGTGTCACAGTATAGATTTGGATGCAATGAAGACTATAATTATTGAGCATTTATGAGAAATAATATTTTCCCTCTGGTGCGTGTTGGCTGGGCTGCTCACACCAAGCGTGAATACCAATGCCTCCAGCTTACCTTGGCACCTGCACGCGGGAGGCAAAGGAAAAAGAGGAGCAAAGGAAGGAGGGCTGAGCTCCTCCCAGGAAAAGCGAACACTGATCCCCAGCAGTCTCTCTAGAGGCAATGCGTGCCGGGGCGGGGGGGGCGGGGTGCGGCGAAGGTGGCCTGGAAATGAAGGTGGCAGTTTGTGTGCAGGATTTGAACATCAGGCCCTTGTACTAAGAAGCTTGGAAGACCGAACCCACCAAGGCAACCGAGAGGCAGGTCCTGCTTCCCGGCGTGGCCTCGAGGGACTGCCTCGCTGTATCAGCACTGAACTAAAAGTTCGATTTCCGAAGGGTGGAAACGAGGTAAAACAGAAAGAAAATGGTTTTCCGGGGCACTGAAATTAGTAATTTCTTGACAGAGTGTGCTTAGCCCGGTGCCCGACCAGACATTCTGTGAGAAAGGGATTTGGGAAATCTTCGAAAAGAAATGCACAGCGTCTTCTCCTTAGGAGGGAGAACTTTCTGGGGCTACACAAGAGAGGGAGCATTTGCAAGGGAAATATGCCTCCGCCGTGGCATTCACGGTGGGGGGTTATCTAAAACGGCACACCCCAAGCCAGTCTGAGGGCCCACCTCCCTAGACATTTCCTGGTAGGAATCCAAGGCCAAAGTGGGTGTTTCCATTTTTCTGCAAGAGACCCCACTGTCCCCCACTGACCCTGCCCCCCGTCTCTTCTCCTCCGTCTCTGCTTGTCAAGTTCAAGACCTGGATTTTCATCTGGAGCCCGTTCCCGGAAGGAGATGAGGCCAAAGTGACTCCACACTGGTACTGTCAGCAATTAGCAGCTTGGGGAGGAAAGGGCAGAGCTGAGCAGGAAGTGGGAGAAGGAATCTGTGTTTGAAGAGCACAGCCTGCCTCCCAGTATATGGACAGATAGGAGACAATTAGAGATAAGAAGGAACACTATCAATTATGACTTGCCGCATCCCTGGCTGATGCAGAGAGAATATTCACAGCCCAAACGAGTTCATTCATGATTTTTTTTTTCTGTTTTCAAAAATACACGAGAAAGGAGCAGATTTTTGAGTACTTTGCCCATTGAAGGTATATGATAAAGGCTTGTGAAATCCATGTGTGGGGGCAGTGAAATATTATTTCTAGTAATAATAACTTTTTTTTAAAGATTTTATTTATTTATTCATGAGAGATAGAGAGAGAGAGAGGCAGAGGCAGAGGGAGAAGCGGGCTCCCCGCAGAGCAGGGAGCCCGATGCGGGACTCGATCCCAGGACCCTGGGATCATGACCAGAGCTGAAGGCAGACGCTTAACCGACTGAGCCACCCAGGCATCCCTCTAGTAATAGTAACTTTGATAGATGAGCTTATTTAGCTTTCGTAACAAGTTCTACGTGCTCAGTCCTGGTAGGAACTCGTTTTACTCAGGAGGAAACCGGAGCACGCAGCATTTACGAAACCGGCCCCAAATCTTCCAGATCGTTCGGGGGTAGAAGCTGGGATTCAGACCCAGGAAGTTGGGCTCAGAGTGTGGAATCGTCTACCCACTACCCCAAGAATCCCAACCCTCAGGGAAATGTTTTAGCTCCTGTTCTGAACATTCAGTGTTACCTCTCACCACATGATTTCTATTTTCTTGAGCAGCTCCAGGGATTGAAATCCTGTTACACTGTGATCCTATGACACTTGTCAGACCACGTGTCTGGTTTTGGGTCCTGGGATAAACACTTGCTACAGTGAGTGTGTGGTAACAAATGAGCACACTGGGAACCTGGCCCGGGGACCAGGACGAAAGAGGGTAAGACAAGAAATGTGGATGAAGGTTCCCTGCGTCTCCACCTCTTCATTTGTCAGAGGACTGAGGTGAGGGTACAAGAGAAAGCTCTTAGTGTGATGGCCAGAGGACGGTAGATTCTCCATGAAGGGCAGCTGCACCGCTAATACCTGTAATATTATTATGGCTCTTGTTAAATATTGAATTGTGTCCCCCACAAACAATGCCTCAAACATGACCAGAAATAGTCTCTACCAGTGGAATCCGTTACAGTGAGGTCCTGTTGGAGTAGAGTGTGCCCTCCGTCCAGTATTACTGGTGTCCTTCTAAGAAGAGAAGACACAGAGAAAATGCCCCGCGACAATGGACAGAGAGTACAGGGATAGTTACACGCCAACGGGACTGATATCGCCGGCCATCTGCCAGAAGCTGCACGAGGCACGGACGGACTCCTCTCTGGAGGGGGCACGGCCTACTGGTACCCTGATCTGGGACAACGCCTTCATGCTGTTTCAAGCCAGCCGATTTGTACACTTTGTTAGGACAGACCCAGGGAGTAGTACTTTGCTATTCCTATCACCATTCAGCTCACATCCCTCCTTACCAACCCCAAATAAGTCAGCACAGCCCTGAACATATACTAGAAGAATGTGCACACCCAGAGCCACAATGCAGAAAGCACCTGGCATCAATTTATGATTGTAAAGGCCACAAAGGAATCCAGAGAACCTTCTGCATGAGCCTCATCAAGGCCAGCAGATATATCAATAAAACACACAAATGTCCCCCCTGCACACACGCACATATGTGCACACACGTGCACACACATGCACGCAGAGGTATCTCTTCTAAATATATCTCATCGTGTTTCTTAGTATCAAGCCTCAGGTGTCTGAGCACCAAGTTTACCTTCTTTATGTTACTTCTTAGGAAACTGATGAGTCCCTCCTCACATGAGGCAGTGTCCGACTCCCCCCACCCCCCGTCCTGTACGTGCTCTCACGTATCCTCGTATTTCTCTCCTGATTCCTTTTCCCCGTCCCTTTTCTGCTCCCAAGACAACAGAGAAGGAAATCCATGATATGTTCCAGAACGTGCCCTGCCTAATGTTCATTGGCAGGTGTTTGACAAAAGGCTTTCCCTGCATCTTGGCAACTCAAACCGTGGAAGATGAACACACAGTCGTTGATAGAGCTGTGTGGTGAGCTCTCAATCCAGGCCAAGGCTACCTGCGTGACAGATGGGTCTTGGCTGATGGAGTCCCATCTCCTTAGCCCAAAAAGGAACACATACACATAAAAAGGGACTCTTAAAAGGGGAAATGTGTCCCAGTTAGAAAATATGGTCAAGTACCCTTTACAGGATTAACCTTTTTCCTTCAAATTGTAAATAAGTAGGCATGGGAGAATGAATCGTCCACCAGCCACGCAGAGAGCTGGGCTGGAATATTGTTTACCACTGAGATTTCTTCTTCTCTGGGGTCGAGGGGGCAGTGGCCTGACCAGAGGGTGGTGATATTTGGGACTCTGATTCTAAGTCCAAATATTCCAAATCTAGGAAAATGACTCAATTTCCCCTAGATTCACAGACAGGAGGAGTTTCCCTTCCCTCAGTGACACTCAGTTCAATAATTCAATAAAGTCCATCCACAGTTCTCATCTTCACAAAAGGACCAGAAGGTGAGAGCTGACCAAATTATTTTTGTACTTCTTGATTTTTATAAACAACACACATGTTTAATCATCAGTGCTAAGGACATATTTAACCTCATACTCCTTAAAGTCTGAAGTTTAAAGGAAAGCCCCTAAAGCCAATTATCCAAAAATGTAAATTTTTTTTTATCTTTTTCTTCATGGACAGTTTTTATTTTTATTTTTTTATCACTTTCCTCTGGAGTCAACTGGATTATCACGAGGAGCACAAGGTAATCAGAATTAAATCATCTGGGGGAAATTAGTAACTCCAATTGCCATTCATGCCTCCTCTGCTAACTCCTATCTTTGTTATTTGTCTTTCTAGACTCCCACTCTTCTGTGAAAGCTTATCTGGGGAAGGTAGAACATTCTCAGGGTCAGATATGAATCGCCATGGTGCCAGGAAGTTTAGCTGAAGCTGGGTGCCATCCTGAATCCCAGAAGGTGGGGCAAGTCCAGGCTGGAACCACTGGGCTGGGGGCTGGAGAATTTGCAGGGTGGATGCAGAACACCGGAGAGGCGTGGTCAGGGAAAGAGGCTGAAATCCAAGCAGACAGAATCTTGGCTAATGTCCTTTAGTCAACTGGGGCAAAGACAATAGGAACATAAAGGGCATGGAAATTGGAGGTCTGGATAGTTCTCTTAGGTGGTACTGTTTATTCCAGGTCTTTGCCCCTGTAGATATGCTTTGCATCTACAGGCATTACCACTGCTGACCACAGTGGTGAGTGTTTAAAAGCATTTGTTGAATAAATGAATGGTAGGCTCTTAGTCAAAAAAAAAAAAAAACCACAAAAAACAACAACAAAACACCCAAAACTTGACTCATCTGTCTAGGCTCTACAAACTAACTGCCTTTGACTCTCTGAATTTAAATTATTCAACTCCAAGTTCAATTGTGAAGGTTTGTTTGAAGGGCTTAATTCTAGTCTATTCAGAAGAAGACGGTAAGTGATTGTATTCGGCAATGGTTGCCGCCTCCCCTCATTTTTGGCGTCCCCTTGACAGTGTCCACGTTTACCCTTTCCAGTGAAAGCACAGACAAAAGGAACATCATGAAGACACAGGCTAAGGGATGAAGACAGTGAGTTGAGGAAATGACAAGAATCAGTCCCATGGAGGCACGCTTCGTTCCGGGACTATCTGACTTGGTAGGTCTCAGGTTTCTGGGTATAGAGACCAGAGCAATGAGGAAGGGATTCAGTGATGGAGTCAGTACGGAGAGAATATGGATTTGGGAAACCACGGAGACCCTGGTTCGAGTCCTAGATCCACCACTGATGAGCTGTGTTATCTTGGCAATCCTGCCAAATTCCAGATCTGCCTCTAACCCAGCTGCGGGATCCAGGGCATTTTATTTAACTGTTTGTGCCTCAGTTTTCTCATCTGTAGAGTGGGTACAATAATAGAAGACACCTTACTGGGTTGTTATGAGTATTAAATAAATGAACGAATTAGACAGCACTTTATATATGTTTCTTATAATAACAATTATTATTATCATTACCCCTTAATGTGTTATCAAGTATAAGATGCACTACTGATTTGCTCACAGCATTGGGGAGGGAGGGCAATAGTTCAGCAAATACCCACATGAATTAGAAGATGCATGCCACTTTCAGAAATATATATTAAATAAAATGTACATCTTCAAATAGAGGAGAAGCTTAGGCTTCTATGGTCTGCTTATAGGACTATTCTGAATTTCACATGTGCTAACATTTGTTAGCACAGTGTCTTAAAAAATGCTTCTTCTTTTCTCTTTCTTCCTTCCTCCATTTTTTTTTCCCTTCTGGGAGGACATAGACTAGGAGCTTAAAGGCACTACCCAAACCTCAAAAGGTGACCTTGATCTTGGGCCTCCATAGGTTTCCATGAAAAGGAAGAGAGTCAGGCTGGACTCTCCGTGGGCAGCGCCTACCGCAGGCCACAGAGGGGACTGGCCCGATGGTGCCGGGCTCCTGCTCTGAACAACCCTCTTTCCTCTCAGGCAGGGGTGTTACAGCTTTGGTCCTGCAGGCAGGCAGGACACCGGGGGGGGGGGGGGGGGGGGGGGCGCTCTCCATCACTGCCAGAAAAGAGCACCCTGACATGACAGGCCACGTGACTGTCTCCAATTATGTGCTTCCGATTAGGGATGCTGCCGTACTGACTGCCTACTACGTGTATCTTACCTTCTTAAAGTTAAACCCTAACCGTTTCCCCAGCCTGCTTTCTGCTATCCTCACCACCCTAGAAGATCTTTGTCAGGTATCCCTTTGCCTTGCTGGAATTGTGGAGAACACACACACACACACACACACACACACAGTGCTTGTTCTGTGTCAGGTACTAAGTATCTCAGAAATAGTGACTCATTTACTCCTCATAACGAAACTATGCAGTAGGAACTATAATTATCCCATATTTATGGTAAAATAAAGGCATAAAGAGGTTAAGAACTTGCCAAGGTCACAGGCGTGTAAGAGGAAGTGTCAGAATTTGAACCAGGTCTTCTGGTTCCAGAAGCCCAGCTTTTAAACACCACATTATCCTATTAAAAATACATGAATACCCTCCACCCTGCAACCCCATTCTAACAGGCCATGATGATTACTTTCCCTCCTTCTGGCCCTTTCCAATCCCAGCTGAGAATCACTGCCTTATCACAGAGGTCTTACCTCAAAAGCCCATACACAAAGATGGCACATATTTACAGAAAACATATTACAAAGGATTAGGAAAAATACATATTTGAATATATGATTGAGAGCAAGGGATGAAGTGTGTAAAAGGGAAGTTGGGAGACAAAAGAGACGTGTGGTTGTTACAATTACTAGTGGGCCACTGGCTTGCAGTGAGCAAGGCCAGGTACCCTGAATGCCCCATCGTGTGCAGGACCGTCCCTCATACCAAATGCCAACTGTGCCCTGTTGGGAAACACTGGTTATGATCTGAGGACAGAAAGGAACCAGAGGCCTTCTCTTATCTCCCAGAAGGAAAGCTCTAATGTCCCCAGCTGGCAGGCATGGGCAGAGATCATCTTCCAGGTAGGATGGGAAAGGGTACGTTCCCCCGAGGACGCCCTTCAGCTCAAGCCAACTTGTCTGCTGCAGAAACCACAAGCTGCCCTGGGCTGGTTAGAAGATTCTCTAATGAGCTGTGGTCAGGTTAGATGAAGCTTTCAAAAGAATGATGTTTGTAAAGTTGTATTAATAACAATGCTCCATCCCGGTGGGGCACGGAATTATTCCGAGGGTCTACGCTGTGGTTTGTAAAGTACTGTGCTGCAGGAGGATGGAACGTGCGGCCAAAACCTGCAAAGCGACTGTCTGCAGCCTGGGTTTACAAGGTCCCTCATAAACAAATAAATAAAAGGCCCCTCCTTTCGTGACCTTCCATCCCATAATCCCACTTGTAGGCCTCCAAGTAGGTCAAGAGGAGGGCAAAGGTTCATGTAGAAAGATGTTCGCCTTGGCATTATTTATAAAAGCAAAGACATGGATGGCACCAAAAGGTTCAGCAAGAGGAGAAATGGTAACTCAACTGGTACAAGTATGTGACACAGTTTTTGGCAACAAATTAAAGACCCCTGACAAAGAGTTTTTCATTAACGTAGGGAAGTGCTTTCGTATAATGTTAAGTAAACTCTGTGTATCTATGTATCTATGTATGTATGTATCTATCTATCAGGATGCTAAATTATGTCATCTGAACTTTGACCCAGAAATTCCCCTTTTGATATCTATCCTACAATTTTAAAACCAGCTGCGTGCAAGATAATATTGCATAAGAATGTTTATCGCTGTAGTATTTATAATGGCAAAACAGAAACAGGAATAATAACAAAACTAAAAAGACCTGGACCACTCTAGAAAACAGGATGGAGGGTCCTCAGAAAGTTAAAAATAGAACTACCCTACGATCTAGCAATTGCACTACTAGGTATTCACTCAAAGGATACAAAATTCAAAGGGACACATGAACCCCAATGTTCACAGCAGCATTGTCAACAATAGCTGAACTATGGAAAGATCCCAAATGTCCATCGACTGATGAGTAAAGACGTGGTGTATATATACAATGGAATATTACTCAGCCATTAAAATAGTGAAATCTTGTCATTTGCAACAAAGTGGATGGAGCTAGAGAATGATGCTAAGTCAGTCGGAGAAAGCCAAGTACTATATGATTTTACTCATATGTGGAATTTAAGAAACAAAACATGAATATAGGGGAAAAAACAGAGGCAAACCATAAAGCTGACTCTTAACTATAGAGAACAAACTGAGGGTTGTCGGAGGGGAGGTAGGTGGGGGGATGGGTTAAATGGGTGATGGGCATTAAGGAGGGCACTTGTGATAAATCATTAAATCCTACACGTGAAACAAAAACAAAAACAAAAAGCCAAAAAGCCAAAACCAAAGAACTGAAGTATCCATCAATACTGAATGTTTGATTAAATCAGGGCTATTCCACAGAGTTGTATGGAATCATTTTTAAAAAGGTGTTTTTATATATATGTGTTCCAAAAGTACCGTTAACCAAATAAAGCATGTTTCTAAATAATGGGCGAAATATTATGCTATTAAAACAGAGACACATAAACTCCACCCCTACAAATGCATGCACACTCTGCATGTTTGCATGGGCACAAAAGGTCCACCATAAGCATTTAGCCAAAGGGACTGGATGGAGTGTAGATTATTAGCTAGAGAGAAGTATTCTTAGATGTACCAGTGATTATTACTTAGTGCTGGAATTAGGAGTGATTGCTATTTTATTAAGGTTTTTTGTTTTTCCAAATTTTCCATCTTGGCTATCTGCATTGCTTTTCTAATCAGGATAAATAAATGGATGATGGATGGATGGATACACATAGACAGAAAGAGACAGAAGTTGGGAGGGAGGCGGAGAGAAAGAGGGAGTTAGGGGAGAAGAAAGAGAGAGGGAGGGAGAAAGAAAGAAACGAAGTAAATTTAGCAGTTGAATGAATGGATAGTTTCCCATTTTCTTCTAATTTCTTCTTCAAGGAAAGCAGGGGCTCTAGGTCCCTGTATACCTGATGCCTATCTGCTATCCACGTTCAAGGGCCCACATGGAGGCTCCCACAGACGCACAGCTGAACCTGATTACAGAGGCAGCAACATCTGCACAGCATGGTTTATGTCAATTCTGTAATGGGTGAAACCCTCTGGAATTAATATCTGATGAAGAAATAAACCTGTTAACAGGACAGATTTATAGTATTCAAATTACTATTGATCCATTCAGTACACAACTAATAAAAACCTTCCTTGCGTGACCTTCCACCCTGTGCATGCTTAAGCAAATTATCTCTAATAAACAAGTATTATGAGGACCCAAGGAAAATGTCAACCAATAAATTACTGATCTCTTTCTCTCTCTCTCTCTCCCTGGATGCAAGTGGAAGTTAAGCACCAGTATCTTGTGTCAAACCTTGGGGTCCCCCCAAATCTTCCAACATAGCAGAAATCCTTCCTTGTTGTAGTGGGCACAACCGCACAAGAGCATCCTGTCTCTCAACAAGCAACTCGGTGAAAACCACAAGACAATAAGCTATTAACCTAACATTACTCCTAAGGAGTAATGGGAAAAAATAAACTTGGTCTAGAAGTCAAGAAATATGGATCTGTACTTCTTTACCACCATGACCCTAGGTAAGTCACTTAACCTCTATGTGCAATTCTAACCCAAATTAAAATAAAATAAATAGGACACTTAGCCTCATTAAGTCAAGTCCTAAGATATTTGCTGAAATGTTTTAAAATATTTTGCATATACCCCCTTTGCCTAAGATTGCGATCTCCCAGTCTCTCCCCATTTGAACATTTCCTGGATTCACTGAGCCTAGCCATACCCAGCTCCCCCACATGCTAGAACAGGATCTAGTAATAAATTTAACAGTGACTCAAATACATTGGAAGGGTGGCTCTGTTCCATGCCATCACTGAAGGAAACAGACAGAAACAGGCTCTTTCATCTTATTTTATAAGATCACCCTGAGTGTCATCCTTATTCTAGCTAGACTGAAGGAAAAAAGGCCCAGCAAATAGGGAGGTTTGCACATTTGGAGGTTTTCCATTGGTCCAGACTGGAGCTGTTGGGCATCACTTTGATTGAATTGCATAAATTAGGATTCAGTCCCTTGGCCAGAGACTAATGGCCAGGGAGGATGGGAAAGACAGCTGAGGTGCACATCCAGGGATATGTGGTGAAATCGTAATATTATCTGTCACACTCAGCATTAGTAAAAATATAAATATGGGGAAATGTAATGGATCCATATATTCATTCACTACCCTAGTCCAAGCCATTGTCATTGCTTACCTGGACTTTGGACACGTTATCTTTCATCTCTGAGCTTAATTTTGTACTTTTGGAATACAGGACTCTTACTATGTTCCTCACAGTGTTCTTGTGAGGTAGAAATGAGATTATGACTTTCCAGCGTTCCCACACGTGTCCTTAGCAGTCACAACACACCCGTGCGCTTCCCCGTGGCCACCAGACTCACAGAACACTGGCGAGGCAGTGGCAGACTTAGGGCAGTGAACTGCTTCTTCTCACCACTGTGCTTACCTCCCAGGGATATGATAAATGCTCATTTTCCAAGAAGGTCCTGCGCAAAAATGAACTATTGGGACTTCATCAAGATAAAAAGCTTTTGCAGAGCAAAGGAAACCATCAACAAATCCAAAATACAACTGACAGAATGGGAGAAGATATTTGCAAATGACATATCAGATAAAGGGCTAGTATCCAAAATCTATAAAGAACTTATCAAAATCACCCAAGGAACAAATAATCCAATCAAGAAATGGGCAGAAAGGGCGCCTGGGTGGCTCAGTCATTAAACGTTTGCCTTCGGCTCAGGTCGTGATCCCAGGGTTCTGGGATTGAGCCCCACATTGGGCTCCCTGCTCCGCGGGAAGCCTGCTTCTCCCTATCCCACTCCCCCTGCTTCTGTTCCCTCTCTCGCTGTGTCTCTCTCTGTCAAATAAATAAATAAAATCTTAAAAAAAAAAAAAGAAATGGGCAGAAGACATGAACAGACATTTCTGCAAAGAAGACATCCATATGGCCAACAGACACATGAGAAAGTGCTCAACATCACTTGGCATCAGGGAAATACAAATCAAAACCACGGTGAGATACCACCTCACACCAGTCAGAATGGCTAAAATGAACGAGTCAGGAAATGAGAGATGTTGGCGAGGATGTGGAGAAAGGGGAACCCTCCTACACTGTTGGCGGGAATGCAAGCTGGTGCAGCCACTCTGGAAAACAGTATGGAGATTCCTCAAAAAGTTGAAAATAGAGCTACCTATGACCCAGCAATTGCACTACTGGGTATTTACCCCAAAGATACAAATGTAGTCATTCAAAGGGGCACCTGCACCCCAATGTTCATAGCAGCAATGTTCACAATAGCCAAACTATGGAAAGAGCTCAGATGTCCATCAACAGATGAATTGATACAGAAGATGTGGTATATATAGACAATGGAATATTACGCAGCCATCAAAAAATGAAATCTTACACGAAGTGGATGGAACTAGAGGATATTACGCTAAGCGAAATAAGTCAATCAGAGAAAGACAAGTATCATATGATCTCATCGATATGTGGAATTTGAGAAAGAAGACAGAGGATCATAGGGGAAGAGAGGAAAAAAATGAAACAAGAAGAAACCAAAGAGAGAGGCAAACCATAAGAGACTCTTAATCTCAGGAAACAAACTGAGGGTTGCTGGAGAGGAGGGAGGTGGGAGGGAACGGGGTGGCTGGGTGATGGACCTCGGGGAGGATATGTGTTGTGGTGAGTGCTGTGTCTTGTGTAAGACTGATGAATCACAGACCTGTACCCCTGAAACAAATAATATGATAATAATAATAATAACCAAAAACCCTCTATGCACCTTATGAAAAACAAAAAGGTCCTGCAGAATTAATGGGAAACATAATACTCAAGTTTCTAAGCAGCTCTGTGTGGCACAACAAAATTATTTTTGAAGCGAAGCACTTAAAGATACATTAAGTAAAAATTTTAAGTTTCTATTGCTCGAGACAAAGAAAGTAAAGAGAAAAAAAATGAAGTTGGAGACAAAGTCAGTGAGCCGAGTTTTCTTGGTACTAACATTCTGCCATCCAAGCAGAGCATTAGAGATGTAAGCGTCATATCTAGGCTTAGAGTTACTTTAAAGTAGACTAGGAGTTTTTGGAGGATTGCAGCTGGAAGAGTTTAATATCTAAAATAGGAGCTGGCAAACTAAAGCCCATAGCCAAATCCGGCCCACTGCTTGTTTCTGCAAATAAAGTTTTATTGGAAAACAGCCACACTCATTCATTTACATATTATCTAGGAGTTTTTTTGGTGCATGCGCATGCTCAACAGTAGAACTGAGTATCTGTGACACAGACTGACCTGAAAAACCTAAAATATATATTGTCTGTCTCTTTATGGAAAGTTTGCCAATCCTGCTCTAAAATAAAAATAAAGGCTGAGATTGCTCCATAGGCCTCAAAGTTAAGTGACTGTGACAAACCTTGGTCCAAATGAAGTGGGTCTTCAGCTGGTTCTAGCCCCTTCTCTCCCTCTCCATCACCCACTTTCAAATAAAAGAGCTTGTGAATTGATTAAAGGCGATAGAATTATTGGAAGCTGGAAGGAGAGGAATTGAAGGGAGCTGTAATGACACCATAAAAGCTACGTTGAGTTGCTTTTATGAGCCCAAAGCCACTTAGAGGAGCCTGACCCTAAGAGGTTAGCGGAAGTGTGTAAAAGGCTTGCCTTTGGGATAAATGCATATCAAAACCCATCCACGGAGGGAGAGCAGAAAAGAAGGGAAATAAATGACAAGTTCAGTACTTTAACAGGGAAAATTTCCTCCGAAAGGAAGCAAGCAATGAGGCCAGGCAGGAATAAATGGTGTAGAAATGACAGCCGCCCTCGTCGGGCCACAGCTGCGCTCGGGGCTGATAAGATCCAGCATGTGTCAGTCGCCACGTCTCTCTTTTCACACTTCAATGTGAACTTTACAGCAAAAGGGGGACAGGAGGCAGTGAAGGGGAAAACGGTGGCTCAGAAGGACTTGTGCACGGAGTGTGAAGCCATTTCAATTTTATATTCGAAAGGACTCTGTAGGTGATCCCATGAATGCAATTATGCCCACCTAATAAAAGCAACATATGCTAAGACAATTAAAAGATTTTATTATACATCTATTCATTGTATTCCATTTTCAGCAGGAGGAGCGGAGACTGATGAGAGGGAAAGGATGCATTTAGCAAGAAGGGGAGCCAAAGTCGGCCTGGAGTATGCCAGCGGGGAAATGAATGGGCTGTGATGTGTTTTTAACATAAAGATGAATTATTAGATTACTATTTACCAGGGGTCTTTTCGCCTTGCAGAACACCAGCATTCTGGTTTCGCGCCTCTGTATTATGAGGAAATGTATCTGAAGACATCATTCTGCCTTCTTCAGCCCTTGGTGTTTTGGTATTCAACCATAAAATGAAAGCCCCTGAACAATGCCAGAAAGAAAAAAAGCATGTCACTGGCTTCAAAGTTTGATGACACAATGGCAAATGGAAATCAAGAAAATGTTCTTTTATCTCTTCATTCCACATATATTTATTGGGGACCTCAGTTTATACTGGAGACTGGAGATTCTAAGTGGGAGAAAACAGTCTGTGCCCTCCAGAATCTCACGGAAACAGCCTGCCAGCTTCCTGCCCAACATCCACTTGCATTTCTTCCTGGGCAAAGAGCTAGACCACATTTGCCAGCCTACCTTGCAAGATAGGCACGTAGCTAGTTCTTTTCACGGGGATGTGGCTGGGGCTGGTAAGAGCCGCCAGCTGGTTATGGATAGACAAGGGGAGGATGCAGGTGCAAGGTGGCTGGAGCCTGGGTCCCTGATTCACATCGTGGAACAAAAGTGCCCCTGGCCTGGCATACCCACTTATGCTGTTTCCTGAGTAAGAAATACAGCTTTGGAGGTTTGAGCTATCATGCCTTTGGGGAGCTCTTTGTTATTGCAGCCCATCCTATCGTAATCAATATGCTTATAACACAGATGTGCAAACAGTTCACATCAGGGGCATTTCAGCAGAAACCGACAGGCAAAAAGCAGGAGGAATTTGACAGGCAAAGGTGGAGGCAGGAAGGGAACTCAGGTAGAAGTGATGGTGTAACCAAAAGCTCAGAGGTGTGAAGGGATGTGGCCTGTTCATGGGGGAGTGGGGAGCAGGAAGTGTGGGAAGAAGAGGTGAATCTAAACGGGCACAGTGGAACCAGAGCCTAGGGCTTCACATGGAAATGACGGAATCACACGATTAACTCTGCGAAAGGATCTTTTTGTTAAATGTCTGTGCCCGGACGCAGGGCAGGTAGGCATGTGGCCTCTAATGCTAACCATCCTTGATCAGAATCAAGGCATGTCTTCACATGGCGGGGGCCACAGTTGGGTTAGATATAACACACGGAAGGCCACAAGTCCTGGAAACTAGGGTTTCCACTCCCTGAGATGCTTTCGCCCAGGAATGAAGAGCAAACCAAGGCCAAGTGAAGAATCTACCTGAGTATATCCATCTAGCTAATAACAGACATAGGTTGTCACATCATTCAGCCGAAGGGGACCAAAATGACCAGAACCACAGCTTTGTGGCTGACCTGGTGGCCACGTGGACATACAGATGAAGCCCAGCTGAAATAAGGTGAAGACCCACACACAGAATTCTAGGGTACTGCACAGTCAATGAAAGTGTCTGTCTTCAGGCCTCAGAGGGACGAGGTTTTCTTATATTCAACAAAGGTGGATTTCAAACTTGCTCGTAACACCTAATCACTTAGAAGCAATTTAGCAATTTCCGAATGTCTTCCTTTTCTTCAAATGACGAGAATGAGGCATATTAAAGATGAGAGCCAAAACATCAGAAATGACCCATCTTTATGGGTTTTAGTTGGGCTCCATATGGGTTGCTCTGAACCCTGCACACTACAAAGGCGAGGTGCACAGCTGATGTGTCGGTGTCGGCAGAGATTGGGGGCACGTGGAGCACAGGGTAGAAGTTAATAAGAAACAGTACGCCGAGTGAGAAAAAGCAAGCACAGTGATGTGAGACAGATCCCGGCAAGAAAAGCAATTCTTCAGGATTACCGCTAATATTAAATGGGATAAATGGTGCAAAATGAGAAGCATTAATGCAAAATGGCATTTAGTAAAGGCTCAATAAGTAAAGTCAACTTTACCCATCCTCCTCTTTTATTGTCCTTCCTAATGATTTAGGATGAATTTTTCTGTTAATGTGATCAAATGTATTACTTCTTAACTTCCGAAATGAAAAATTAGTCATTTTTGGTAATTTTCTAAGAGGGCACACCTACGTTTCACTCCACCTCGGTCCTTTGGCCGAGAGTAGAAATTCACCAGACATCAGTACACTCTTAATCTTGAAGGATTTGTCATGGTAGTCTGGCCAAAGCATTAATTATTGTATTTGGGAGGAAAAGACAATTTTTCAATAACTGCCTGACAGTTAAAGCAACCCAGAAAAGTGCACAGCGTTGACAATCCAGAGGCCTTTTATCCTGACGTTCAGAGCTAAGCTGAGCAATGCGTGCTTTATCTGGGGACCACAATATCTGTATCGGTGTTGCTATTAACCTGCCCCTCGGAACCCTTCACTCTACAAAGCCATGGGGACTGAGACTTCACAAGACCAAGTTCAAACAAATAGCCTGGCTGTATGTGAAGGCTACTTATAATTGCGTATCTTGAAAATACCATATATCCAACCAGTTTACAAGTTGTCACAAGATTTTACTGGTGACACATTTTAAATTAGACTTTTTCAAATTATAAAGGCAATGCAATACATTTGTCACTTTGAAAAGTGAAAAATGCACCCAGGTACGTAATACATCTCTACTACCTCTTCCTCTCTTCATCTGTCTTTTAATATAGCTTTAGTCAGAGAATATATTTCCATTTTGAACCCTACTTTAGCCATTAAAACTTTTATCATGAGCATTTTTTCCAACTGTCATTTTATTTTAGTGGCTGCCTAATTAAGTGGATCTACTGTGATTTATGGAATCATTCTCCTGCTGTTGAACCTTCAAGTTGATTCTCAAGTTTTACTGCATGGCTTTTTTTTTTTTTTTTTATCCATTTTGAAACAGGAGAGCTTTATTTGGTAGGAAATAATTTCTTCAATGGTCTTAACTACTGGTGTCTGTGAACTGCAGTCTCTTTTTGTGTCTTTGAAGACTGACTAAAACAAGATGATTATGAGGCTCTGGGGTGAATAGTTCAACTATTTGCTTGGAACTGCACTGAGCTTCTGATTCCAATCTCTGCCTGTTAACTCGTTTGGGTCATGCACCAGGACAGGTGAAAGAGACCCACGTGGACCATCTTAATAATCAAAATTTGAACCAATGGGTTATTCAGTTGTGCCCCAAACACACCAGGCATTTTTGTGCATCTAACATGGTTCATGGATAGTCTGTCCATCTGGAATGGGCTGTTCCCATGCCTCTCAGGAAGTCCAGGAGGGTGGCAGATGATACAAAGTGATAGGGTTCATTCTGCAGTGATGTATGTGCTATGGACACAGGCCTGGAGACATGAGCACACATGTGTTTCAAATGTGATTAACATGGCTTTTGTGCTGGAACAGATTTTTCCGAGGACAGTCCTGATGTCTTTCCAATACAATGAGATGGATTCATCAAGGTGTTCAAGTCATAATTTTATACTTCCAAAGCCTTTTCCCTCTCTCTCTCTCTCTCTCTCTCTCACACACACACACACACACACACACACACACAAGAAAGAAGTCAACCATCTCTCGCAGTCTGGCTTTGCCCAATGAGACTGCCCAATTCCTGGGGAAGACAAAAAGCACCTTCCTGAAGAAGTTCCACAAATTCTATCCTGCAGTAGACATCCTGGACATGATTCAGAGTCATTCGATGGGAGCACATGTTTATTGAGGGCCGACTCTGGGCCAGGCACT
Organism: Neomonachus schauinslandi; assembly: GCF_002201575.2. Classification (NCBI taxonomy): domain Eukaryota; kingdom Metazoa; phylum Chordata; class Mammalia; order Carnivora; family Phocidae; genus Neomonachus; species Neomonachus schauinslandi. The sequence goes on along the minus strand of NC_058418.1, from coordinate 50,783,860 downwards.
GCAGGTACAAAGATGCCCAGAGCAGAAATACAAGGCCTTGAGGGAACTCAGACACAGGGGGAGGAGGGCTGTGTGTCCACAGATACATGTACCTTTGACTATTTCTGAAGCCTTTGCTTTCTGCGTTACGGCAGCTACTTTAATTACACACCTACTGTGTGCCGAACTCCATGCAAGGCACTGGGGTACACAGAGTTCCTGCTACCCAGAGGCTCAATGTCAAGTGGAGAAATAGCAAAATAAGGACATCATTAGGGCAAGGAGAGAAGTTCTTGGAGTCTACAAGCACCACGAGGAGCCCCCTCGAATGCAGCTCCTGGCCTCTGCCTGCTACCTGGTGACAGATCACGGTCACGTGCTAATGCAGGGGAGAGTCATGCCCTTGCCCTCCCTCCACAGGGCTCTGCAGAAGCTCAGTGCTCCTAAGAGCCAGGATGACCTGCGTGACTTGTGGCAAACTGCCAACTGCATTTGAAACCCAAGCCTATGTGTATATAAAAATGCAGGAAGCCATCTTAAAAGGATGCGCTCATTAGCTTCCTGGGATTTCAGATTTTAAAAGCTTTTGTGATCGAATTTGTTTCGGTAATTTTTTTAAAGGATTCCAAAGATTGGTTCTGCTGTCAAGACATCAGAAAACAAAAAAAATGAGATAACAAACTTATTGGTTTTCACAGTGGAGTGCTTTCAATGTGAAAGGGGGGAAAACATCCACCGATTGGTTGATAAAAAGCAATATGGCATTAAGAGCCATAGTGAAGAACCAGCCTCCCTTGGGTGCCTTGATCTGACATTGAGTTGCACTTGAAAAGCATCTGTGACCCCCTGCAGAATCAGCACCCACTGTTGGAAGACCTAGGGGGTACCGTTTTCACTTCGACAAAGGATTTAGGAAAGACACACACACACACACAAAAACAACCCCAAACCAAAACAAAACCCCCCAAAAATGAGTTTTAAAATTAAAAATAATTTAAAATTAAAAGGATGTGAAGGGTCACAAAAGCATGTTTCTTCTATGCCACCCTCCCCTCTTTTCATTAGGAATAGAAAGAGCTAATAATGGAAAGGATACATACAATAATTATATCTGTTCAGTGTGGGGGAATAATAACTGGGGTACTACACTATTATGAAAGTCTATAATCACATTAATAGAGGTGTCCTATAATTGAAAACCATTATTGAAATATCTCCTCATAGAGTTAATCCCTCCCTCTGTGCAGCCCCTGGACCTTGTCTGTGCTTTCCCAGGGGATCACGCACCCCATGTTGCAATCATCTGTCATCTTTGCCTGTCTCCAAGCTAGTCTATGACCTTGAAGACAGCTACTACGTGGACTCTGTCCTTCTCACCCTCTGCGTGCATAGCACCGGGTCCACAACCAATCACGGAATTGACTGTACTCCACTTGGTCTTCAAGTTCACTTCTCCAGGTAGGCTAATACTTCAGTCTTTTCTTGGAAACATTTCCCAACATTTCACATTCTTTTTAAACTGGGGAGTGTGCGTGGGGGGAATATTTAGATAAGTCTGTGTATTTGCAATGTGTAGGCAAGGCGCTAATAATCATCAACCCACAGGAATCTGCAAAGACTTGGCCAACATCAATAAAGAATCACGAGCTGTCACCCCCAAACCTGAAAAGGCCTCATCTCCTGCTTACATTTCTTTAAATAAAAAAAAAAAAGGAAAAGGAAAAGAAAGAAAGAAAAAAGGATGACCTTGCAAATTACAGTCCTATAAATTTAACCTCTAAATTTGGAAAGATACTGAAAGAGGAAAAAAAAAATCATGAAATGAGCTTGCAAAATCTTAAACAGGGCATTTACTGTAAAAGAAGAAGTAACTCTCGACTGAAAAGTGAGTTCTGTTTTTTTTTTTTTTCCTTTTTTTGGGTAAATATTTTATCTATAGAAGATAAAATGGAATTGAATCATGCAGTCACTGGCTCCTACGGAAGTAATTCATAGTCAGATTGAATTTTCTCAACCAGCCATTATTTAGAGTATGAATAAAACTTGTTGACTTATGAGACTGGTACCATTTTTAAGCAAAGATAAAATCAAGTGGTCATATCAGTTTGGTTGTGGGATGCTCCTTACAAGAAAATGTATCAGGAGGCAGACAAGGTGAGTGCTTTTGGAGTCAGACCTGGGTCAAATTCCAACTTTGCTACTTGCTAGCTGGGTGATCTTAGGCAAATCACTTAACCTCTCTGATCCCGTTTACTAAACTATAAATTGAAGATGATGACAACACCATCAGGACTGCAGTGAAGATTAAATGAGAAGATATTTGTAAAAAGAAACATAGAACATTCAACAGGGAACTGTTTCATCTGGGAAAACATGGGCAGGCTGGATTATTGAAGGACATTACAGCAACTTCCCCAGAGATGGCAGAAAATACAAGAGATCCCAGCTTGTCTGAGCCGGTTTGTGCTCATATAAAATTTCCTTTTAGGAGGGGTAGTGAGGATGTCCTTAAGATTGCAGTGCCCGGCAAGAAGGCACCTCATGGTGGTCAACAGAGCCAAGTCGGCTGAGCCACTTATGATGGCTGCCAAGAGAAGGTTTCTGGGTCCAATTCTCTTTACCTGGTCTGCTCCAAGAATTTCCCTGACAGCAACTTCATCTAGGCCCCTCCCGCTGTGTATACTCAGGAAAGGGGTTCTGGGAAGAGAAGGGAAGTCCCCAGGATCACAAGGGGAGCCCCTGGCAAGGTTGGGCTAAAGACCAGCCTCTGACTCTTGATCTGGGTCCTTCCAGCCACCCTGTCCACAACCTGCTGAGCAGGCCTGCTCCAGCTTCACCGTGTCTTGGACACCCTACTTTCTAGTTGTGGGCTAGGACTTGTGCAATCATTTCTGGCTTTAGCTATTTCTGTGAGGGAGGAAGGGCAGTCTCGAAATGGCTCTTCCCCCATCCTTGATTCTGGGCTGCAGGGGCTCCTCCGGCTTTAAAAGGACAGCCAGAGGCTGTAAAAGGAGATGCCAAGGAGGCTTGGAAGCCCAGTTTTTACAAAGTCCAAGAATGGTGCCCAGAGAGACCCCCGGCAGTCCTGGGCAGCTCTGCTTTTCTCCACGTTCCTCCAGCATACAAATAGAGAAGTGAAATGTAGCCATGCAGATCGTTGCAGTTTATGGCCTTTCTGGCCTTGGTCTTATGACCTACGTCTTTTTGCGCTCTCTGACACATAACAGGTCTCAGACATGTGACACGGTGAAAACAAGCTGCAGTCTAGAGTCGGGAAGATCGACAGCCAGAGGCTACTGCCTCCAAAATGGGAGACTTCCGACCCATGATTTGATTCCTCCGAGTCTTAGCTTTCTCCTCTCTCCCACGGGGCAAAATCCACTGACTTCCCAGAGTTGTGAGACGGGGATTAGGTAGGATTATATTTGTGAAATAGTTAGCACATGCCCTGCCTGCGTTAATTTACGTATGCTCTGTTCCCCACAACTTTCTGGAGGGGTTAAAAGATTTCTAAAAAATGCTCTGGGATCCAGATTTTTTTTTTTTTTTTTTTACTATAGGCCAGTTTTCAAAGTTGAACGGTTCGTATCATGAAAAAACCTTTTAACTTTTTCAAGGGGTTCTTCACATATGTTTTGTAAAAGGTGAAGGAAGTAGAGCCGGGGCAACTGATGGGGGTGTGGAGAGACCAGTGTTGGTCTCCACTCGGTCCAAACGAACTCTGTGAGGGGACTTCTCCAGGACTCAGCTTCCCCCCCACCACATGTGTGTTGGTTGTGACTGAACTTGCCCCCCTCCCCGAGGGGCGCGGCAGAGGGAGATGGGGGTGATCCAGAGGCGGCAGCACCGGGAGGCTCTGGGCGGCACTGGCAACTCCCTGGGCTCTCTCCTCTTTTCTAGGCCACCCCCTCCTCCACTCTTGGGTAATCTGGAGCCTGAGAAGGGCAGGAAGGAGGGGAGGAAGACCAAAATAACAGGGACCGGATGCCTCCTGGCTATTTTGGTGGCACACACGCAAGCCCAGTGAGTCCCTGGGGGTTGGTTATAAAGTTACCTGGGAAGATGCCTTCGTTCTTTCTGCGGACCGTACTTAATGAAAAGTCTGGGGCCTCTGAAGACACTGAGAAGCACTGAGAGCAGGGATTACATGCAAAATGGTGCCACAGGACCCAGCGATACCCCTCCTAGTTATCCCCAGGATTACACAGAAACTGGAATCCAAACGTTCACGGCAGCACTATTCACCACAGCCCAAAGCTGGACGCCACCCAAGTGGCCCATCAATGCAGGAAAGCATAAACACAATGTGGCATATCCATACAACGGAATATTATTCAGCCATTAAAACAAAGACGCATTGATCTTTACCACAGCACAGATGAACTTGAGAACACTACGTCAAAGAAGTCAGACACAAAAGGTCAAAAATTATCGGACTGTTTTTATATGAAGTGTGCAGAATAGGTGGATCCATAGAGACCAACAGCAGATGAGTGGGCAGCGAGGAGTGAGGAGTGATTATTTAATGGGTGTGGAGTGTTTTTCTGTGAGGACGAGAAAGTTTTAAAGCTACGGAGAGGTGGTTTACAACGTTGTAAATTGACTAAATGTATTTCCTCAATTTTATTTTTATTGAGATAAGAGTTGTTTATTTTTTAAATGGTGGACTGTATGTTATGGGAATTTCACCTCAATTTAAAAAATATTTGTAGCAGGGAAAAAAAAAGAGCAGGGATTTTAAATTCACTGTGGCCTGAATTTGAATCTCACTTCTGTCTCATTTAACTTGTGTAACCTTGGGCAAGTGGCTTGGGTACTCTGGCCTTCAGCTCCATTGTTTTTAGGGTGGTGAGGATGAAGACCCCAGAATCCGTGAGGAATCCATGAGACTCTGGAAGCAAAGCACCCCAGGCCCAGGGCGAGGTAGGCCCACACACATGTCAGCCCCCTCCCTGCCATGCCATACCACAGGTCTGACCTTCCTCAAAGGTGCGGGCCAACCCACACCTCCAGCTGCTATGAATAATGGGATAACCACACTTCCACCCACCACTCACAAATGGGATAGTTAGCATTTTGTCATATTTGCTTCAATGCTTTTTTGTTTGTTTGTTTAAATAATGGACTGAAACGTTTCAGATGAAGGGGAAATAGATGTTGATCCTGCACTCAGCTCGGTGTCTCTTTTGAGCAAAGAAGCAAGTCCATTAAAGAATAAATGGGTGGGGAAAGAATTTACTCATTCAGCTGGTCTTCAGTCAGGGTCTACTACGAGCAGCATAGGTACCACAGGATGTCCACACTGAGTTACAGAGCTCTGTTTTAACTGGTAATTTGAGCATGTGCAGAGGGGGCAGTCCAGAGGCGCTGCGAGAAGGCAGGTGGGCCCTGGTTAGCTCCCTGTATTAAATAAAATCAGTGGTTTGCTTTCAAACTCGGATTGCAGTTAACCAGCACGACTCAGAAAACAAGTTCCTCCCGACATCCTCAAGGCACGAGCTACCCAGCAGTTGTGCTGTTAGGAAATTTTCAAAATATGGGCTATTGCCCAAATGGTGCGATTTTGGACTCTTCATAGATCCGCCATGGGAATCAATGAGATAACGGGAAAAAACAGTCGGAAAAAAAAAAAACAAACCCGCTATACAAACATACTCAGAGGCTCTCAAACAAAGGAGGGGTATACGTGCGGTGGGGTGGAGGGGAGGCAAAAGGGGGACATGTCTGTAAACCAGTAAGGGTTGAAAATACAACCTTCCAGGGGCATAATGCAATTCCAGCTTCCCATGTCTCAGAAATTGGAGCCTGGAAAATCCCTCGTGGAAACGTCCAGCACGATGAGTTGGGAGTGGGGTAAAGAAGGTGGGGAGGAAACTCAGTGCTTTGCTTCCAGAAGCGACCGGAGTAAATGTCTTTGTAATTTCATGTTTCCCTAAAAACAAGATGATTTGTTCGCTCTGTTAAAAAAAAAAAAATGTCGAAAACGGGCTATATGGCAATACATTATGTTGGGACGTAAAGCTAGTTTGAGCTGCTGGTGATACAGTCTTTTCATAGGAGATCACTGTACCTGAAATGTAGGTAGTTATAAAAATGGCATTAATTTGCTTAGACCGAGAGATTTTCACAGGAGAGCAACTAGCAGAAAACATTATGAAAATGTCCGAGAGGACTGGTAATTGAGTTGATTAGTATGACCTTGGTTATGAAGGTAATAGAAGAGAGACCGGTGCTTAGACTGAGTTATAACCCTGTTCCCGGTTCGGCGACAGAGTGAGGGATGTAATTTGTTCAGGCTGACTCGGGGTAGCCAAGCCTGCCTCTGACAAAGTAATCCACTGACTAGCCGAGCTTGGCCCGCGCTTTTACCCTGACAGAGTAAACAGGACAGGGTCAAATAAGAAAATGATGGACTGGGCTTGTGTGCTAGCTCCCTGTGCAGACACGAGAGGGGCAGAACTTTCCGGACCACGGGCCCCAAGAAGCATTAATTCACCGCCTCTGAAGTACCAAAGAGGGAAAATAAGACAACTGCTCCCCAGCTGAAAGGAAACAAAGCAAAACACCAACATAAACAAAGAATAAACATCCCAAGAAGGTCTGTGCTGAATCCGCTCTGGCTCTGTTTTTCATATTTTTTATAGGCATTTATGAAGCAATAGGCCACTGGCTGTGGTGGGAAATTTAACTGCATTAATCATAAGAAAGGATCTCGTGTCTGCCTCCAAAGCCTATGTTCTTTCCACTGCACCTGCTTAAAACAGGCGCATTTCTCTTAATAACACACGCATGAGTGTGCGTGCACGTGCTCACACAGGAGGTTGACCCCACAAAGAAATATTCAACAGTTGTTTACTGGGTTGGTCAGTGGGTAACCCGAAGTCTTTACGCTGAGTATACGAGCTCACTAGCATTGTAATTACTTGTACAAAAATTCATGTCCTGGGAGCTCGTTCTGTCCACTTCCATATTTGTGATGACCTTCTTCATCAAGCTCACTGCAGAAGAGATTGGATACGGAGCCGGGGGTGACTGGCAGATACTTCAGCAACGGCTCTGGAGCCCAAAGAGACCCTCACGTATAGGTTAGAAGTCTGTACACACAGGTCTTGAACGTTTCACACTTACTATTCACAACGAACGCGTATCAGATCTGAACTGGAGGGTTCCACTGGGGGAATAACAACACGACATCCTCGCGCACACTTTGTGCTCTCTCTGGGGGGGTGTGTGTGTGTTTGTGTGTGTGCACGTGCGTTTTTGTATGTTTTACCAGCCTCCGATTCCAGGGCTGGGGCTACACAAATGACGAAGGGCCGAGAACCCCTTGTCTCCTTGCCTCTGTCACCATGCTTGCTGACCCTCTAGTGGAAAGGATCTGACCACCACATGCGAGTGGAATAAATTATCGCTGACACTCCAATATTTAATTATGCAGCTGTCAGAGCGGCCCTTTCGAAATTCATTTTAATAAAGTGGGAACTTTCCCTTTCAAGGTTAGAGTGAGGGGAGTCACCTTTGGTGTCAGCCGGAGGTCTGCACCATGAGCTCTGCATTCTTGTTCCGGACGCCTGTCACTTGGCCTGATAGAAGGGCCTGATAACAGCTCTGAGGCCTGGTGCCCCCCCCACCCCCGTCCCTGCCTGAATGAACATCCTTCATTTAAACCCACAATAACGAGGACCTCAAAGTCAGAGAGGCGGGCACAAGGGCAGCCTGTCGGGGGGAAAATGGCTTCTTATTATAAAATTCACTCCATGTGGAAGCTGCAATCTAAAAGCCATCATGGCCATCTCCCTGTTTTAACTGGTTAACCGGAAATATTTAACATGGTGTAAGGGAATGAGAAAAAAAGCAACCCCGCAGGGACGGTCGGGGCGCCCAGACACTGGCACTCCTTGATCTTTGCGTCTCCCAAACTCGTGAAAGACACATAAAAGCACTGATTTATATTTTGCTATAAAACAACAACAACAAAAAGGTATTGTAGTTTTTGTAGTTTGGTTTCTGGGCCATCAAGTGGCACCGAGGAAAAGCTTTTGCATGGCACATTTGATGTGTGGCTGCAATCACGCCTGCCTAAAGTCTGTGTTGAGCTGACACTCCTCCGTGTTTCTGTGCGAACCATGCCTGCAGCCACCTCGAGAGAGGGGATCACGGCCGGGCTAGAAAAAGCAGAACCAGCTCCGTATGCACAGGCAGACTGGTGCCTCTCTCCTCTCTCTCCTCCCTAATTGTTCACCCTACAGTCTCTCCCTTTCCCTCATTTTTATTTTCCTCCCTTCCCCTCCCCCTGCTCTCCTTCTCTCTCTCTAATAACATGATTAATATTTATTGATTAGTGACTCTATGCTGGGCATTGTCCAAAGTTCTTTGTACGCCTATCTCTTGTAGTGCTCAGGGCAACTCTATAAATTAGGTGCCTTCATGATCGCTCCCACTTTACAAAGGAGGAAGCTGAAGCCCAGAGAGACAAATGGTCTTACTCAAGATCACCCAGTTAGCATCCAGCACAACAGACCCAGGCAGTTTCCAGTGCGTAAAGATTGAACTCCTCCGCTCTGCTGCGTTTCCTCATTTTCTCTTACTCTGGCCTCTTCCTTACTAACTCTCTCTCACTTTCCTCCCTCCTTTCTCCTTCCTCTTTTCCCGATCTCTCCCTCCTGGGTTTGTATACACCATGTCTCTCAAGGCATATACAACAGTTCCCACGGATGCATGCACTGACCCGCCTCATGCATTTGTATGATAACTCTTGTCAACAAACACTGGTTTGGGAAAGAGGCCTTGTCCTGTCAGTGTGTCTGAATAAAGGGCCTAAAAGAATGACTTTTGAGAGGTGCTCCCTTTAAACCATGAATAATAAGCAAATCTGTCCATAAGCGCTTGTTCTGGGAGAGAACATTCCCTTCTCAGAGGCTGGGAAGATGGATCATGAGATGAATTACAGGGGAAGCAGGAGGCAGAAAGCAACCTTTTTGCTTCTACTGTGCAGCTCTCTGGGGAGACCTGCTTTGCAGAAGGGCAGGGAAGGATCCCCAGACTTAGCCAGGGCCTATGGCCACATCCTCTAGCACAGCCTCAAGTGCAGCTGATTTGTAGGCTGTCCTCTTGCTTAACTCTTGAGATGCTTAATATGGGACTCATGACAGCTGAGGACACAAGGCGCTGGTGTGGCCTGGAGAAACTACAAGGACCAAAGTGGAAGTCATAGCCCAAGAGCCAAACGTGCACTCCTTCTGAGGCCTGCTCTTAACGGTGTCCTGCCCCATTCTAGGGTCAACCCTAAGGGCATTCCTATTTCTCAAGGGCCAGTGATACCTGAGGCTGTCCGTGCCCCTCCATATTTGCCATCAATATTACCTATTAGGGGAACACCAATGGTACTGAGATAGCTTGAGAGTTAGTGTCCTATTTTTACAGGATCCAGAAGAAGCCCCTCAACCTGAAGGAGACCATCGGGGGCTGGAGGGGAGTAGTACACTCTGTGCATGTTACTTTGATCTGCAGGACATTAACCCAAAACTCACAAGGCAGGAAAATGCACTTCCAGGAAGTAAACGTCCCCTTGGAGCCCCCGTACCTATCACATAGGAGGCCCTCCATGGGGGGTTATTAATGCATAGATAAAGGAGTGATTTATATCAGCAATGCAGTAATCCAAAGACAAATACAAAAATAGCCCTCAGCCTGTGAAAACGACAGTGTAGAACCAGACACCTTTGTTATAGGTAGGAGCACTCAACAAGAGATCAGGGGCTGATTTGGGGATGAGCCAATGACCCAGAATCACTGTTCCCTTAAAAAGACAACTTAAGAGACAGGTGTACTGGGGCCTGGCCATCGCCAGCTTTTTGAAATACTTCGTGTAGATACTTTGTCCAGGCTTTGGTTGGTCTTTCTGGATCCTGACAGGGAAAACCAAGGATTAGAGTTTACCACCTAAAGGGATACTTGCAAGAAAACCCAGGGAAGTGGCAGAAGGAGCATTTGTTGAAGTGAACAATCTAGATATAACTTATTCGGAAACTTTTCCAATTCTCTTTCTTTCATCCTGTTTAGCTGATGTTTGTTGGCTGTTTGACATGCCAAACTCATGCTATGGGCTCCCCATTTTATCCTTACAATGGCCTTGGGCGGAAGGGAGGCACTATAATGCACTCTCTCTTAGAGATAAAGAAACTGAGTCTTAGGAAGATAAAAAACTAGTTCAAGGTCATTTAGCTGGTACCGGGCAGAGGGAGGATTGAAGTGAGCTTTGCTAACCTCCAGCGGCAATGCCTTTAAACACTGTGCCGTGTTTTTATCAAATATGCTGGTACTCCTCTCTTCTTTGTATTCTGGAAGCAAATCCAGGATTGCCTCTATCTAACTTAGCAAACCTGTTTAATGAGGTCTGCGTTAAATAATACACAGAAGTTTTTTTGGGGGCGGGGGGGAAGTGGTCCCCTCTATCTGCAATGTTGACACAATCATAGTAATGGAACAGGAGCCGTGTAAGCAGCCACCATTACTGTATCAGATTAGGAGGCAGGACCTGTGTATGTACATGTGTATGTATAGGAGCATTGGTATGTGCACGTATATGTGCATGTGTGTATATGTATGCATTTGTGTGTATATGCATGTGCATATATATGTGTGTATGCATGTGCATGCGTCTCTGTGTGCATGTTTGCATGTGCATATGTGCATGTGTATGTATACATATACACATAATTTGTGTCAATTTCATATATGTGTAGTATGTATATTTATACACCCACAATTTTTTTTCTCTAATCTGCACTCATACAATGATTCCCATTTCATTACTAGGTAAACCAAGGGTCAGAGAAGCTACACATCTTGCTCGGGATCATATAGGAACTAGCTGGTGGGCCAAGTTTGGTGTGCAGATCTATCTGACCTAAAGTTATTGCTCTTGAAAGAAAAAGATATAAAAATAAAATCCTTCTGCAATGCTTCTACATCACTTTAGAATTTACGTAACAGTTTCAAGTACATCATATTATTTAATCCTTATGATAATTTTATGATTAGCTGTTACTGATATTAGCACTGAGTATTCCTGTAACCCCTATTTTACGGATGAGGAAATCATGGGGCTGCAGGTAATGTGACTGGTCTGGGGACTGCGCTAACAGCAGGTGTATAAGTGGAACTAAAACCAGCCCCTCACACTTCCACTGGTCGCGTCCCATTGGGTCTACCTTCCTTAACGTGGAGTAGCTTGCCTCTCTGCTCGGTGGCGCTGTGAGCCAGCGACATCCACACATCAAGACACTCCTCCCGCTGAGGTTCTCAGAACTGACAGCTTCCATCTTGAACAAATAGACCAGTGTTCATTTGGACGTCCTCAGCCTCACGTGGCACCCACTCCCACAGCTCCTTGCTGAGTGAATTTAGACAATGTTCTTGATGCCAATTCTCTTGCTGCAAATGGGAAGAGATTTACAAAGCACCTGGCAGCAGCCGCTTGCCATGGATTTTATAGTCAGAAATAATTATGGGTCAAAATCTCCGAATCCCAGAGCTGCCCGGGTATGTGTCCCAATGCTGGGAGCTGGAACACCCCACCCCAAGATGACCCTCTTCAGAGGGCAAGTGTGGCATACAGCCTAAGATGACAAGCCAAGTCTAGAAGGCCGGGAGAAATAAATCCTGAGTCAACTAGAAGGATTAAAAAGTCACCTACCATGAGGAGAATTCGCACTCCACAAATTTTTCTCGACTGAGTAAATTTAAAGAAATAAAACTAGATTGAGCATGCGTTTAATACTGGCTGCTATCTTTTGCTCTGCTCTGCTCAGTGGCTTGTTAAATATAAAAAGATTTGCCCTGCAAGGAGACATGGGGAGAGGCAATCTCAGAAGGACCCATCGGCCACCCTGCCCCTCCTCTTTATAACCCAGGGGAGACAGGCAGCCCTGTTTCATTCCAGCGCCCCAGCGCCCTGGTCTTGTGTACAGGTCTCGCATGCGATCACTGGTATCCCCACCGTCTCTTAATAGAAGGTGAGATATAAAAAGCTCATTCGAGATGCCAGGAGCTTCCCTTTCTGACCCTGGCTGCCTGAGAGGCAAATTGCATTAGAAAAATGACATGCCATTCATCTCGCGAGTACTTGCAGGAACATTTAGCTAATTAAATGATTAATAAATTTAACACTGCTTTATAATTTCATTTAGCTGTGTTGGAAATCACACGGTGAGCTGCGTATGCACCGAATGAGATTAGGTGGGAGTGAGGGTTTCGGAGGCTGCCCTGGTAATTGAGATTAGTCTATTACTACAGTGACCTTTTTAACTTTTATATTCTCTTGTTAAAGCGAAATAAAATTTTATTCACTTTTAAGGAATATTTACTTAGAGAAATTTACATGAAATTAAAGAAATACCAAGCCCAGAAGCCTACTAGGGCCAGAATCCATGCACTGTTTCTTTTTTAATTTTCACAGGCTCTTTAGGAAATTGTTCTTGAGCTAGCCAGAGGCAGAGTGTAGAACAGTGTGTTTTTAGACAGTTCATTCATTCATTCACTCAATAAACGCCCAATTCCTGGTGTGTCCTGGGCATGCCTCTAGGCCCTGGTACTACAGCCGTAAACAGGACCTAGGTCCCTGCTTTCCTAGAGCTTAGGTTATCACGGGAAAATAGAGACGAGAAGCAAATAAATAAACAACAAAATAACAGACAGTAAAAAGCACAGTGTAGATAATTAGAAAAAATGATTTCTTTAGACTGGGGAGTCCAAGAAAATCTCTCTTCAAAGATGACCATTCAACTGGACCTGAATTATAAAAAGCAGCCAGCCATGCAAAGCTCAGAAGGAGTAGCACCCCGGAATAGAGGAGATTGGAGGTGAAGGTCCTGAGGAGGGAAGAAGTGAATTTGGTGTGTTCAAGGAACAGAAGAGGCAGGGAGGCTGGGAGCTGGTACGTTGGAGGTGATGCAGCAAATGTAGTAACGGTCAGACTAAGGCCATGCTGACCACAATAAGGAGTTGGGACATTTTTCATAGGTGCACTAGGAAGCCAATGGAGGGTTTTAAGGAGGACAGTGACACCACCTGTCAAGTGATTCTATCTCAGGCAAGTGCTTCTGCAGCCACAGTTAATGGTGGGACCACAGCCACCATACTGCCTTTATAAGAACAAGAGGACTGACTTGGTTTCCCTCACCCTCTGCCTCTCCTGTAAATTGTGCTTCTATTCCAACTGAAAATTGTATCTGCTGGTCATGCTTCTCTCTCCTTTTCTCAATATGTGGTACTTTGTTGTCCCACGTATTTTGAAAATGTTTTTGACTACCCCGATTTTTGCTATCCTCATCCATAAAATCCAGAGTTCTCTGCTTGGTTCTCTCCTGTATCAACCATGTCTTTTATTTATTTATTTATTTTTGTACTCTTATGCTTTGACAACTGGGGCCTCACTGACCCTGGAGAACTAACTCTCCCAGACAGTCAGTTCCTAGAGACAGCAAACAACTCCCCTGCAGCTTGCAAATGCAAACCAACCAATCCTGAGCTCATATCACCCAAATCGCCTTCTTTATCATGTTCTCACATTTGTGGCTCTAACTATCATATCCTTACCATCCACCTGCTCTAATCACCCCAGGGCCAGATACCAGACAAGAGCAGCCTCTGCAGTCCTGAGCCTGCTGAAATTATTCAAACTAGCCAATCCTCAGCCTGCTTTCCCTGCCTCGCCTGTTCCTTCCTGCAGAAACCACAATAACGGCTCCTGCCTGGTGTCCCCTCTCCCTCTGCCTCCTGACTACAGCAGTCCTGGTGACTCCCCCAAGTGACTCCCCCCCCACCCCATTGCACAGTGTGTCCCTTTCTAGGGATCTGTGGGTATCGCAAACTGTCTTTGCAATGGCAACCATCTCTCAATCTGTTGGTCTTAGCATACCTAAGTAACAATAAAAACCTATATTATAAAATATCTCCAGATACCCAGTTTCATTGCACATCAACTAATAATACCTATCGTTTACTGAGGTCCTACTTTGTGCCAGGTGCTTCAGAGACATGGCAGACTTTAACTGATTCTCATTTAATCTTCTCTCACACAGCCCAGCAAAGAAGGTCATTCCGGGCCATATTATAGATGAGGAAACCTAGACGGAGTTTCTGAGACTGGCCCAAGGCCGCTTGGCTCTACATGTCAGGGTTGGGAGTTAAACCCAGAAGAGAGATGGTATAGTTCGTAAATGAAGAGGAAGAGCAATTTCCTTCTGAAGAAATGAACTAAAGGCCACGCTTGACAGACCACATCTCGATGGACACTTGGATGATTTTGTTCTGTCTGGTTGCTCATCCAGACAAACTGGTTTGGCATTTGTCCTTGCCACTGCTGAGCAATCATGGTTTCTACCGTACCTACTTTGCCTAGTTTCTCATCCAGGCATATTTATGCACAATTCCATTGTTTCTACTAACAACTTCCTGCAAGTTAATACAAATACAAAGAAAATGTCTGGAGAAATGTCCAGGGCCGGTTTACCAGGTGTCCCGCACCGGTCTTCCATAACGAAGGCCAATTCCTCAGAGTGCCGTCAACAATCATCAAAGAACTTCGTGCTTCTGATGCTAATCCACATTCTACAAATCTTCATATTCAACATTAAAAGTTTTTGCTGTGCGTTGTTGTTGTTGTTTTTTCCCCCTACCCGCCCATAGAGAAGATGAAATAAAAGGGCTTCCATTCAGTAAGTGTTTAAACTACAGTAGTTTCAATTTCAAGTAATTATGCACACATCCCTTGGATATTCTTAAGACTTTGAACACACACACCCCTTAAATTTGAAATCCTGTGATACCTGCTGTAAACCCTAAAATTTGTGAGCAATTACCTTTGTAAGCAATGTTTCTGGAAAATAACATCTGTGTGTGATTCACACTTTTTTTTTTTTTTTAACTTGTAAATTGTCAGGTTGTTAACTCTGACTACTAATCTTAGGATGCTTAAGAATTCCTAATTTTCCTTCCAGTATCTTCTACTTGGTGTGCAAAATTTGGACACACCTGTGTAATTAAAATATTTTCTGCTTAAAAAATCCCAATTGTTAGAACTGCAGACAACCACATTAGCATCTGTTAGTAGTAACAGATGAAGTAATGAGTAGCAAGAACATGCACATCCTAGTTGTCGAAGAAGTGGGGACCTGCCTGATTTTCTAGAAATTATGAACTCAATATTTTACTCTTTCATTTTTAATAATGATGTAGCCATGTGCGTTTCAGTATGATAGCTTAGATGCTTCAAGAATTTCCTTCCTCTTTGTTAGATGTTTAGAAATCACCAGAGGTATTTGTGTCTAGAATTTCTTTTAAGCTGGAATTCTTCCTGCCTTCTGCCCTCCCCTTCCTCTGTCTCTCTTTTTTCTTTCTCTCTCTCTCTTTCTGTATTAGTCCACTATGAACATGGCGCCATAGTAGGCACTGATGATAAGAAAAAAAAAATTCTGGTTTTCTAGGAATTTACAATATAATCCTTTCTATTCAAAATGTCTTCCATGGACCATGTGCATTAGCATCTCCTTGGAGATTGTTAGGAATGCAGAACTCAGTCATATTGGATCCCAGACATGCTGAACCCAAATCTGCACTTTTAGAAGGATGTCTAAGTGATTCATGCACATTCTAGTTTGAGAAACTGCTCTAGATCAGGGGTCTGCTTTCCCTGGCAAGCAGGCCAAATGCAGCTAGCTGTCTTGGTTTTGTTGTTGCTGTTATTGCTGTTTGTTTTTTACTGTATATAATCTAAGAATGAAGTTTACATTTTAAAATAGATATAACTTAAAGGGCTGTATGATTACCTACAGAATAGCCTCTGTTTTGTCTCTTAGAGTACAAACTCTAACATATTTACTATCTGTTTTTTTTAAGCAAAAGTTTGCAGACCCCGGCTCTAGAATCTAGATGAATCTAGAGCCCAAAGTCTGGAAAAAGTCTATCTTTTGAAACGAGCAATGACACTATGACATGGGTTCCACTGAAAATATTTGTTAAACTACCAAATGTCAGAGTAATTACTGTATTTTTGTTTTGTTTTTAGAAAAGCCATGACATATATTCAATAGGAAAATTGGCATGGAAAGTCCACGTCTGGAATTGAGCTTGTAAAAGCTACCACTTTAACATGAATTTCATAGCTTATGCTTGGGGATCCATCAGGACACACAAAGCAGGTATCCTCAGACACAATGGAACCCAGGACACATGAAAATTGGTACAAACTGGTTCTATCCAGGTTCTATACAGATTCCCTACAAACATGATTAACAGCAAATGGAAGGGGGTTATTTAACCACGCATGTCCATCTGCAAAAATGGCCATGGTTTCTACATGTCGCAAACTTTTTAGTTTTCCCAAGAGCGTATGCCAGATGCCATTTCCTGTCCTCATCATTTCAGAAAAAGAGTGGCTATATCTTTTCAACTAAATGAACTGTTTTGGGGCAAAAGAGTTTTATTTTTTCATATGTAAATATCCATGTCTGTCCTTGAGGGGTAGGTTAGCTAAGGAAATGTAACATGGGGCCAGTGCTGAAGATGGGTAAGGGGAGAAAAGAGAAGAGGAGACAAGAATTGAAGTCAGAAAAAAGGGAGAAGCAGCAGCAAGATCAGACGTTTTCAGAAAAAGAAACTCAAATGGGGAATATGAGTCCATGTTTCCCCAGAGACAGTGACCTGATCACAGTCCAGTCAACATTAATAAATAAATACATGTTGCACCAGATTAAGTTAAAAGGATTGAGTGGGTGCTGATTTGCAGTGACAAGACCCAATTTACCTACTGTTCAAACCATGTAGGGTTTTGACATTGAACAAACAGGAACCTGTTATTTGAAGATCATCTGCGATTCATCAATTCAGCTGGTTACAGCAGGGAGTCCAAGGGAGCCCAAGTGGCTCTGGACTGGGGAGAAAAAGCTTTGCTCTCTTTTCTCCCAAGCTCTAAATGTTTGTGGAGCACAGTCATGGCTAGCATCAGGGATGACAGGACAACAGGGTGGGCAGTCCAACCTGGCCCATCCACAGGCCTGGAAAACCCACTCAAAGCTCAGGGGCTGTAACTTGGCCAAGAGCATCTCCCTTGAGTGGAGGTTACAACCTATTCTTCATTTGAATGCCTTGCCCTAAAAGAGCAGGCTCTGAAAACAAAACAAAACAGAAACAGATGACACCAACGTCAGCTTCAGCTAACTTCTAAACGGTATTGGGAGGGACAAAGCAGTGTGCATGATGAGATTAAGGCCTTCTATGCTCCCCAACTTACAATTACTGTAGTTACAACAGAAGCTAGAGGCCTTTTGTTGTTTCTCAGCTGGGTAACTGTGTGCAGGTGTGATCAGTATTGTCGCTCAGGCTAATACACAATCTGAGTTTCCAGAAATGCAGTCCTGTGGGCTCCTCTCTCAGGATCCACACATAACAACACAGGTAGCACCCAACAACATCTCCCTAACCCCCTAAAGAAATACCCGCAGACAGAGAAGGACCCTGCTTGGCTTCCCTCTCCCTGAAAGGGCTACTCAGAATGACTGATGCGACCCTAGACCCTAGTCCTACACACAAGGAGGACTTGTGTAGGACTAGGAAAGCCAGAGAAGGGAAGCCAGCTGGCGTGGGGTTCGGATGCCAGCAGGGGCACGTCTTAGTAACCCAGTCCATTCTCTGTGTCTGTTTCCTCCTCCTCGTCAAGGGAGGAGGATCAACCTGTCTGTCAGGATTTTCAGGAGGTTAAATGAAAAACAGAGCAATGACAAATAGTGTGTGTTCAGTGGGCTTTGTTTCTCGTATTGTGCTTCAAGGAAGCCAAGGCCGCGCTTGTGGCACGTACTCTGCTTAGCAGGCCTTCGTTCCCAGCATCCCCGGCTACTTTGTATTCTCCTCTTTCCCAGAGCCACCTCCTCCAGGAAGCTTCCCCTGATACTCTCAGGCTAGGGGCAGTCCCCTCTTTCCACTGCCTCCTGAAACCTGGGCCCACTTCTATCTGAAAACAAAACAAAATAAAAACAGATGACACCAACGTCAGCTTCAGCTAACTTCTAAATGGTATTGGGAGGGACAAAGCAGCGTGCATGCCCTTAACTCAAAGAATGGAACCAAACTCCTCATAGTTCTATTTCTCTGGGGTGAGCTCAAGGGCCATCTCTGTCTTCACCCCAGTGCCGGCCCATCGTTGACACGTGGAAGGTGCTAGATGTTAGCTGAACTGCAGAATAGACCCTCTGCTCTGCATGCAATACACTGCTGCTTAAGTTTGCAGGCCCTCTCTGTAGACATGGCTGCAGAGCTGTTTTCTAAAGCTTGGGTTTCTGCCACATAGCTTTGCCCAAGACCCACTTCTGCTCTTGATTCAGGAAGGAGCCTGCTGAGCCCAGACTGCCCCTCGGGTCCAGTCGGCCTGTGCTCTTCTCTGTCCCCATCATCATCTGATTGTCAACATGGGTCAGTGAATCTTGCTTCTTGGGGCCTCTGGCCTCACGGTGGAGGGATGCAAACAGAGGTTTCAAGACAGTACTCAGAAAAATAAAATTGCTAAACAACTTCCATTCTACAGGAAAAAGTGGAAGACAAAGTTCACAATGGTATTGGAGAAATAAAGCACAGTGAGATCAAGGGCTTCTTTGATTCCCCAACTAATGGTTAATATGCTGACAACAAAATGTAGTTTTTCTCCCTATAAAAGGGACTATTTTTTGCCTTTTCAAGACCCATTCTGGAGACCCTCAGCTCTTCAAATGTGCTATTTCATAACTAAAACAACAACAAAGATAAATAAAGGCAATTTCCAAATCACAGAGAAGAGAATTATAATCACATTAGAGTCAAAACTTCCAAATCAATGCAGGAGGCCAGGCTTTTTCTTACAGTTACAGCTCTGGGATCAAACAGACCCATTAGATGGCTCTACCTGTTGGGGACCCTGCCTGGTGTTCTGACATTAGCATACCCCCAACACCAAAGACTGTGGCAATTTCCTTCTCATCTGCCATCTGTCATCCTCGAACTGCAGGCATGGGCTCCACGTTCCGCATAAGCAGACATTGAGTACACAGCTCTTTTGCCTTCTACATCTCAAGATAATTGCATGACTATTTGTTGTAAGTCTGAAACAAGCCCTCAGATGCACAATGGCCACATGCAAAACCATTTGTCTTCAGCCTGGATACTAATCATGCGAAAGGAACAATACTGGTTGCTGTCTTCTTCTTCCCTAACCTCCTGCCAATGCTGTGCAATGTCTGGCCCAGTGGAACCAATGAGAAGGTGACTATGCTCTTGCATCTAGGAGAAATCAGAATGCAAAGACGTGGGAGAGTCCACCCCACACCTGCTTGACCTGTGTTTTTAGTGACCTTCAGGTGCTCACTATGAAGAATGATTTTTCACTTAGAAGAAACCTCAAAGGCAGTGACATGCCAACAACTGCAGGACAGAATGTTCTAGATTGCAAAAAAGTTTTGGTATTTAGGAAGTAGTGCCATATTTACAGTAACTATATAATATATAGAAAGCAGGGTGGGGTGCATTCTCTGAGGAAATTAGTCTTTCCTCTTTAACACAAAAAGGAGAGATTTATAAATTAGATGTGCTAATAACAAGTTGACTTATGTAAAATGACAACCTTTAAAAAGGAGAAATAATCATTGTGCAATGCTGCACAGTGCCTCAAATCAGGGAGAAATGTAAAGGGCTGAAAATTTAGGCAAAATGATGTCCTGCAGTATATATCTGGCCCATAGATGTATTTGATCTGGCTCCCTCCAAGTTGGCTCATGCAATGATTTCATTGCCAACATTTAAAAACTGGATGATTCTATATTTTAAAAAATATACATATAAATACCAAGGTTCTCTGGAAAAATTGTAAGTTCTGGCAAAATTGGATCTAATTTCCACTTGGCAACATTCAGTTGGAGTTTAATAATGCCTGCCCCTATGACAGGGCACAGACACAGCCCCTGACACTTTTTATTGTCTTCCCTACACTGGGGACTGGGTCCAGTGCCTGCCATTTATCATCTCATACACAGACAACTCCATTCATTTATTCTACCTGCCTGGTACCTAACAGCATCTGCACTTGCCCTATTCTGTACTGTATAATTATTACCTATTAATAGGTTTTTAACTCCAAGTTCCTGATGCATAAGTCAAGATAAACCAACATGCCACATCTAGTGCAAATTTCCACATCCAGAAAAATGAAGGGATTAAAGGACAAAGTTGAAAGCTACTCTTTGGCAGTTCCAAGAATCTTTGGTTTGGGAAAGGACCTGTTCCACCAGTAACAAGAGGAGCTTTGGTTTTTAATCTTCAACTAAAAGTAGCCTGAGCAGAACTAGTCTTGGTGAAACAGGATCATCATCAGTGCATCACATCTGTGTGTTTTCTCAGTTGCCTTAAAATGAGGGGCCTAATCGGAGAGGAAGGTCTTTGACTGAGAAAGTAGCCCCTGTTAGATTCTCTTCTATGAATCCCATGTGATCCACAACACTCATTTTGCAAGATGGCTGACTGAATGTAGAGGGGGCATCCATGCCAAAGGAACTGAAGAGTTACACAGTAACCAATGTGAGGCCAGGACTGGCAGTCTGGCCTTCTGCCCTAACCCCCTGGCTGTGGGCCTAAATGCAGTCTGTGGCTGAATGCCAGCTGAGGGAGAAGAACACACTAAAATATAGGCAGGCAGATTATTTATGAGATGTGAAACTAAAGGCTTACTGGTTTTTACGCAATTCAAGCTGAGCTCCACAGTGGCTGATGGGAACCCAGTAGAGACCAGCCTACAGGCAGGGAGCTACATTTGACTCTCACACCCTCCTAAACACAAAAATGGAACCCAACCAATAAATATTTACTAAGTATCCTCTCCATGTGAGGCACTCCACTGAGGTGAATGTTTGCTAAATAAAAGTCAGTGAACTATTAACAGAATATTGGCAAACTGAATCCAACAATATATAACAAGACTTACATACTATGAGTGGGATTTATCTCAGACATGCAAGGCTGGTTCAACATTTGAAAACCAATCAATGTAATTAACCATATCAATAAGCCAGGAAAACTGATATGCTCATATCAATTGACAAAGAAAAAGCATTTGACAAAATCCAACACCCTTCATGATTTAAACAAAAACAAAAAGCCAAAACCTCTCAGCAAATTAGGGATAGAGGAGGATCACCTCAAGTTGATAAAGCATATCTATAAAAAAACAGCTAGCATCACATTTAATGGTGTAATAGTGAATGATTTCCCACCAACAACGAGACCAAGGCAAGGATTTCTCTTCTCCTTATTCTTATTCAACATAGTAAATTTTTGCCACTAAAGTAAGAAAAAAATAAAAGGCATACATATTGGAAAAGAAGAAATAAAACTATTTGCATATGAAATGATTGGTTACATTAAAAAAATCCCAAGAAATCTCAAAAAAAAAAAAAAAACCCCCAAAACTTCTAGAACTAATAAAGGAGTTCAGGAAGGTCACAGGATCAAGATAACACACAAAACACAATCAACTTTCTATATACTAACAATGAACATGTGGAAATTGAAATAAAAAATACAGTATCATTGAAAATCACTCCAAAGAAAATGAAAACTTAGGTATATACTCAATAGACATACACTAAATAAATGGAGTGATATGCCATGTCCATGAATTGGAAGACTGATGTAATAAAGATGTCAATTCTCCCCAAACTGATCTATAGGTTTAATGCACTTTCTCTCAAAATTGCAGCAAGGTTTTTGGTAGACATAAACAAGATTATTCTAAAATTTATATGGAAAGGCAAAGACTTAAAACAGTTAAAACAATCTTGATAAAGAAGAACACAGTGGGAAAAATCACTCTACTTAATATCAAGACTTACTATGTAGCTACAACAATCAAGACAGTGTATGACGGGCATGGACAGACACATAGATCAATGGAACAGAAGAGAGAACCCAGAAAGAGACCTACACAAATAAGCCCAACTGGTCTTTGATAAAGATGCGAAAGCAGTTCTATGGAGGAAAAGAATAGCATCTTCAACAAATGGTGTTAAAGCAGTTGAACATCCATAGGCAAAAAATATGAACCTTGACCAACTTCACACCTTATGCAAAATTAATAGATATTTGATTACTTGTATTAAATTTATTCTTAAATATTTTATAATTTTGTTAGTATTTTGGATAAAAGCTTTCTTCTATTTCCATCTTTAATTACTGCTAGTAGAGGGAAGATCAGTTGATTTGTATATCTTTACCTTCTATCTAGACAACTCTTCAAATTATCTTATTAATTTTTGCAAGAATACTTTAGCTTCCTTAGGATTATGATTATATGATTTTAAAATGAAGTAAATTTTGTTTTTTTCTGCACTCAAGTCTTTTTTGGGGTTTTATATTATCTTCTGAAACTTCCTAAGCAACATGAATATTGATGGGTATAGTGAATACCCTTGTCTGGTTTCTGATTCAAACAGAAAGCACTGTTTAGTGCTTTCACTGTATAAAATATTTGCAGCAGGTTTTTAATAACATCCTTGACTACACTGGCTAAATTTTCTCCCTGTAGTTTACTTAGCAGTAGAGTTATTGAGGTTGGTTGGTGAATTGGTAGATGTGACAGTAACTGCTGAATTTGAATAAATATCTTTTTGGCATCATTGGTAGAACCATAAAGTCATTCTTTAATTTGTTGCTGTAATAAATTACACTGATAAAGAATAAAAACAATAAGTAAATAAAGAAATGACATGAAAATTTAATTAGTTGTAGTAAATAATGCATTAAGACCCTTTCAACAAGCTCCAAACCAGAGCCAAGCGGCAACTTTCAACAAAATCTAGAGAAGCTCTCATTTATAGGTGAATGCATCTAAAAAAATGTTTTTAAAGACTTTCTTTAGTATTTCTTTCTTTCTTTCTTTATTTTTTAAAGATTTTATTTATTTATTTGACAGAGAGAGACACAGCGAGACAGGGAACACAAGCAGGGGGAGTGGGAGAGGGAGAGGCAGGCTCCCCGCAGAGCAGGGAGCCTGATGTGGGACTCGATCCCAGGACCCTCGGATCATGACCTGAGCCGAAGGCAGTCACTCACCCGACTGAGCCACCCAGGTGCCCTGGTATTTAAATCAATAATATTTTTATAAAGGTCTAGAAGAGATATTATGAATGAACTTAATATTGAAAAGTCAAAAGTATTTGTTTTCCCTAAGGAACATCCCCTTTCTAACCAAGATTTTTTTTTTTTTTTTTAATGCAGATGAAAATTCAGTAGCCTGGCACTCAAATCATGTTACAAACAGGAAGCTGAAATAGAGAAGAAAAGGAACTAATATCAGTGTCCTATCTAAGTGGCAAGATGAGGCCAGGTCCTTGGATGTATATTATCTCCCTCGATGCTCAGAATGTTCCAGTTCTCTCTGTACATGGATATGAGGAGCAGCTAACAGCTGAGAAGTGACGGGGATGCATAACTCCTGGGCCCATCAGACAGCCTTCCCGGGCAGGTGCTATTCATGTCCCCCATGTGGCAGTTGAGGAAACAACTCTAGAGGGGCTAAACAGATTATCCAAAGCTGCAAGGCTGGTAAATGACAGAGCTGGGATGCAAATCCTGGACTGTCTGAGACAAAAAGCTGATCTTCTTTTAATGAATATTGGTACTATCTGGTGACCAAAAGGCATGGGCTTCATGTCAGCAATGGGGACTTGAATACTGGCTCAGGCCCCACTAGCTGTGTGCTCTTGGGCCAGTTACTTAACTCCTCTGTGCCCCAGTTTCTCATGTGTACAATTAAGACAAGCCAGCATCGATGTTACATGGATACTATGAGGTTCAAAGGAGCTGCCATGCACAAAACCTAAGGCATGGGATGTAGTAAGCCCTTAATGCATATTGGCTAATAGTCTATTTATTATCATTATTATTACCATTATTTTTATCATCCTTCAAACTATTTTTCTAATGGCTCTGAGTAAATCATCATTGATATCAAGAATAAAACTCCAAAAGAAGCCACTCAAATGACTCTCAGTAGCTAATAAAACCTAATAAAGTCAATGTATCCACTTAGCCAAGCCACAGAACACACCACTGTTCAGGTAAGTCATAAAGTCTTTCCTGCAGCTGTTAGAATGATTGATCCTCAGGCACAATTAAAACTCAAGCAATACATTGATGTTTTAATAGAACAAATAATTTCGATATGTTTAATATGTTAGGCGGTAAGTTTTTGTAATATATACCTACAGATTTGGGAGGTTACCCCAAAAAACGTGTAGAGAAAGTGTTTGTGCAAGAGGGTGAAGAAGGTAAAGAAAATAGGATTGACATTCCTTGAGAGAAACCATAAATCCTGCAGTTCCCTGGAATGGAGCAGTTTATTTTGAAGACCAGGTCCTACGAAAAACAGTCCCTTTAACATCCATGGATTTCCTTTCTCCCTCAGTTTTTTTTCTGTTATCTCCAAAATACCATTAAAGATAACTGAAAAGGTACTTCTTGAATTTCTACTACCCATAAAAGAATGCCTTGAAATAAATGGATTCAAAGACGAAAAAAATAAACAAAACCAAAAACAGGCCTCTGGGGGGCGGAGCAAGATGGCGGAGGAGTAGGAGACCTGGATTTCGTCTGGTCTCAGGAATTCAGCTGGATAGGGATCAAACCATTCTGAACACCTACGAACTCAACAGAAGATCAAAGAAAAGAACAGCAACAACTGTCTGAACAGAAAAGCGACCACTTTCTGGAAGGTAGGACGTGCGGAGAAGTGAATCCGAGGCGATATTCGGGAGGATAGACGGCGGGGGAGGGGCCTCCGTCGGCCGCTTCTGGCAAGTGATAGAGCCGCGGAGCACAAAATCGGAACTTTTAAAAGTCGGCTCCACTGAGGGACGTCACTCTGGTGGCTAAGCGGGGGGTGGAACCCTCCGGGACAGTGTGGTCTCAGGACCCTCGGGGTCACAGAAAGACCAGGGGTGCCTGAGTGTGGCAGAGCTCCCAGGTATCAGAGCAGGGAAGCCGGCTGCAGAGGCGGAGCCCAGGCGCGGGCTCTCAGCTCGGGGTGGCCATAAACCGTGATCCGCGGCACAGTCGGGCCCCTGCTCCTCCAGCAGGGACCCAACAAGCGGCAGATCCGGGGAGACTCACCTTCCTCCCCCGGGAGGAGCCGCGCGGGAGTGCACCGCAGGGATCTGCTGGGTTTGGAGACTCCACCCGGGGTCGGGTGCCAGAGATAGAAACGCGCGGTCACAGGCCGGGTGAGCACGGAGTGCGGCTGGAGACCGGGGAGACGGGAGTGACTGACGGCTTTTCTCTGGGGTCTCACTGAGAAGCGGGGCCCGAGTTCTCGGCTCCTCTGGGACAGAGATTGGGAGGCCGCCATTTTCACTCTCCGCCTCCAAAGCTGTACGGAAAGCTCGCAGGGAACAAAAGCCCCGGAGAGCAAACCCGAGCAGATTACTTAGCCGGGAGGGGGCAAGGGCGGGGCAGTTCCGCCTCCGGCAGAGACATTTGGAAACCACGGCAACAGGCCCCTCCCCAGAAGATCAGCGAGAACAGCCCGCCAAGGCCAAGTTTACCCATCAATGAGAACGGCAGAACTCCAGCGCTAGGGGAATACTGCACATAGAATTCATGGCTTTTTTACCATGATTCTGTAATCTTTCAAAGTTAATTTTTTTTAACTGTCTTTTTTTCTTTTTCTTTTTTTTTTGAGTTTTTCCCTTTTTCAACCAACATCTTATCAATCCCTTTTTTTAAAAAAAACATTTTTATTTTTCATTTTTAAGTCATATTCTGTCCCTTCATAGTAGTTACCCGTATTTTTGGCATGTATATATAAGTTGTTCTCTCTTTAAAATTTTGAGATAGTTTCTTCTAACAGATTAAAATATACCCTAAATCTCTAGTATATGGTTTTTTCTACTCCCCTGCCTGAGCACATTCTCTCCCTTTTTTTTTCTTTTTTCTTTTTTTAAATCTCTTCTTTCTTTTTTCAAACAACTTCTTATCAATTCCTTTTATAAAATTTTTTATAATTTCCATCTTTACAGTCATATTCCATCCCTTCATCATATCAACCCTTATTTTTGTACATAAATAAGTTTTTCTTTCTTTAAAATTTTGGGAGGCACTTTCTTCTAAAAGACCAAAATACACCCCAAATCTAGTGTGTGGCACTGATCTGTATACCAGCCTGATCATATTTGATCACATTCTGGTTGTTGTTGTTGTTGTTGTTCTGTTTTGTTTGTTTTTGTTTGTTTTTATCTTTATCTTTTTCTTTTTTTTCTTTTTCTTTTTTCTCTCTTTCCGTTTCTTTTTCCACTGCTTCAGGTCTTTTCTGATTTGTTTAGAGTATATTTTCTGGGGACATTGTTACTCTGCTAGCATTTTGTTCTCTCATTCATCTATTCTCCTCTGCACAAAATGAGAAGACGGAAAAAATCACCTCAACAAAAAGAACAAGAGGTAGTACCGACTGCCAGGGACCTACTCAATACGGACATTAGTACGATGTCAGATCTAGAGTTCAAAATCATCACTTTAAAGATACTAGCTGGGCTTGAAAAAAATATGGAAGTTATTAGAGAAACCCTTTCTGGAAAGATAAAAGAACTAAAATCTAACCAAGTCGAAATCAAAAAGGCTATTAATGAGGTGCAATCAAAAATGGGGGCGCTAACTGCTAGGATAAATGAGGCAGAAGAGAGAATCAGTAATATAGAAGATGAAATGATGGAAAATAAAGAAGCTGAGAAAAAGAGAGATAAACAACTACTGGATCACGAGGGCAGAATTCGAGAGATAAGCGATACCATAAGACGAAACAACATTAGAATAATTGGGATCCCAGAAGAAGAAGAAAGAGAGAGAGGGGCAGAAGGTATAATGGAGCAAACTATAGCAGAGAAATTCCCTAATTTGGGGAAGGAAACAGGCATCAAAATCCAGGAGGCACAGAGAACCCCTCTCAAAATCAATAAAAATAGGTCAACACCCCGACATCTAATAGTAAAACTTACGAGTCTCATAGACAAAGAGAAAATCCTGAAAGCAGCTCGGGAGAAGAGATATGTAACCTACAATGGTAGAAACATTAGATTGGCAACAGACCTATCCACAGAGACCTGGCAGGCCAGAAAGGACTGGCAGGATATATTCAGAGCACTAAATGAGAAAAATATGCAGCCAAGAATACTCTATCCAGCTAGGCTGTCATTGAAAATAGAAGGAGAGAGAAAAAGCTTCCAGGACAAACAAAAACTAAAGGAATTTGCAAACACAAAACCAGCCCTACAAGAAATCTTGAAAGGGGTCCTCTAAGCAAAGAGAGAGCCTAAAAGCAACATAGACCAGAAAGGAACACAGACAATATACGGTAACAGTCACCTTACAGGCAATACAATGGCACTAAATTCCTATCTTTCAATAGTTACCCTGAATGTAAATGGGCTCAATGCCCCAATCAAAAGACACAGGCTATCAGACTGGATTAAAAAACAAGACCCATCGATATGCTGTCTGCAAGAGACTCATTTTAGACCCAAAGACGCCCCCAGATTGAAAGTGAGGGGGTGGAAAACCATTTACCATGCTAATGGACACCAAAAGAAAGCTGGGGTGGCAATCCTTATATCAGACAAATTAGATTTTAAACCAAAGACTGTGATAAGAGATGAGGAAGGACATTATATCCTACTTAAAAGGTCTATCCAACAAGAAGATCTAACAATTGTAAATATCTATGCCCCTAACATGGGAGCAGCCAATTATATAAGCCAATTAATAACAAAAGCAAAGAAACATCGACAACAATACAATAATAGTGGGGGACTTTAACACCCCCCTCACTGAAATGGACAGATCGTCTAAGCAAAAGATCAACAAGGAAATAAAGACTTTAAATGACACACTGGACCAAATGGACTTCACAGACATATTCAGAACATTCCATCCCAAAGCAACGGAATACACATTCTTCTCTAGTCCCCATGGAACATTCTCCAGAATAGATCACATCCTAGGTCATAAATCAGGTCTCAACCAGTACCAAAAGATTGGGATCATTCCCTGCCTATTTTCAGACCACAATGCTTTGAAACTAGAACTCAATCACAAGAGGAAAGTCGGAAAGAACTCAAATACATGGAGGCTAAAGAGCATCCTACTGAAGAATGAATGGGTCAACCAGGAAATTAAAGAAGAATTAAAAAAATACATGGAAACCAATGAAAATGAAAACACAACTATTCAAAATCTTTGGGATGCAGCAAAGGCAGTCCTAAGAGGAAAGTATATAGCAATACAAGCCTTTCTCAAGAAACAAGAAAGGTCTCAAGTACACAACCTAACCCTACACCTAAAGGAGCTGGAGAAAGAACAGCAAATAAAGCCTAAACCCAGCAGGAGAAGAGAAATCATCAAGATCAGAGCAGATCAACGAAACTAGGAGCTGGTTCTTTGAAAGAATTAACAAGATTGATAAACCCCTGGCCAGACTTATCAAAAAGAGAAGAGAAATGACCCAAATCAACAAAATCATGAATGAAAGAGGAGAGATCACAACCAACACCAAAGAAATACAAACAATTATAAGAACATACTATGAGCAACTCTATGCCAGCAAATTAGATAACCTGGAAGAAATGGATGCATTCCTAGAGATGTATCAACTACCAAAACTGAACCAGGAAGAAATAGAAAACCTGAACAGACCTATAACCACTAAGGAAATTGAAGCAGTCATCAAAAATCTCCCAACAAACAAAAGCCCAGGGCCAGATGGCTTCCCAGGGGAATTCTACCAAACATTCCAAGAAGAATTAATACCTATTCTTCTGAAACTGTTCCAAAAAATAGAAATGGAAGGAAAACTTCCAAACTCATTTTATGAGGCCAGCATTACCTTGATCCCAAAACCAGACAAAGACCCCATCAAAAAGGAGAATTACAGACCAATATCCCTGATGAACATGGATGCAAAAATTCTCACCAAAATACTAGCCAATAGGATCCAACAGTACATTAAAAGGATTATTCACCACAACCAAGTGGGATTCATCCCAGGGCTGCAAGGTTGGTTCAACATCCGCAAATCAATCAACGTGATACAATACATTAACAAAAGAAAGAACAAGAATCATATGATCCTCTCAATAGATGCAGAAAAAGCTTTTGACAAAGTACAGCATCCTTTCTTGATCAAAACTCTTCAGAGTATAGGCATAGAGGGTACATACCTCAATATCATAAAAGCCATCTATGAAAAACCTACAGCGAATATCATTCTCAATGGGGAAAAACTGAGAGCTTTCCCCCTAAGGTCAGGAACGTGGCAGGGCTGTCCACTATCACCACTGCTATTCAACATAGTATTGGAAGTCCTAGCCTCAGCAATCAGACAACAAAAAGAAATAAAAGGCATCCAAATCGGCAAAGAAGAAGTCAAACTCTCACTCTTTGCAGATGATATGATACTTTATGTGGAAAACCCCAAAAACTCCACCCCAAAACTGCTAGAACTCATACAGGAATTCAGTAAAGTGGCAGGATATAAAATCAATGCACAGAAATCAGTGGCATTCCTATACACCAACAACAAGACAGAAGAAAGAGAAATTAAGGAGTCGATCCCATTTACAATTGCACCCAAAACCATAAGATACCTAGGAATAAATCTAGCCAAAGAGGTAAAGGATCTGTACTCAGAAAACTATAAAATACTCATGAAAGAAATTGAGGAAGACACAAAGAAATGGAAAAACGTTCCATGCTCATGGATTGGAAGAACAAATATTGTGAAGATGTCAATGGTACCTAGAGCAATCTACACATTCAATGCAATCCCCATCAAAATACCATCCACTTTTTTCAAAGAAATGGAACAAATAATCCTAAAATTTGTATGGAACCAGAAAAGACCCCGCATAGCCAGAGGAATGTTGAAAAAGAAAAGCAAAGCTGGCGGCATCACAATTCCAGACTTCCAGCTCTATTACAAAGCTGTCATCATCAAGACAGCATGGTACTGGCACAAAAACAGACACATAGATCATTGGAACAGAATAGAGAGCCCAGAAATGGACCCTCAACTCTGTGGTCAACTCATCTTTGACAATGCAGGAAAGAATGTCCAATGGAAAAAAGTCTCTTCAACAAATGGTGTTGGGAAAATTGGATAGCTACATGCAGAAGAATGAAACTGGACCATTTCCTTACACCACACACAAAAATAGACTCCAAATGGTTGAAAGACCTCAATGTGAGACAGGAGTCCATCCAAATCCTAAAGGAGAACACAGGCAGCAACCTCTTTGACCTCAGCCGAAGCAACTTCTTCCTAGAAACATCGCCAAAGGCAAGGGAAGCAAGGGCAAAAATAAACTATTGGGACTTCATCAAGATAAAAAGCTTTTGCAAAGCAAAGGAAACGGTCAACAAAACCAAAAGACAACCGACAGAATGGGAGAAGATATTTACAAATGACATATCAGATAAAGGGCTAGTATCCAAAATCTATAAAGAACCATCAAACTCAACACCCAAAGAACAAAGAATCCAATGAAGAAATGGGCAGAAGACATGAACAGACATTTTTCCAAAGAAGACATCCAAATGGCCAACAGACACATGAAAAAGTGCTCAATATCGCTCGGCATCAGGGAAATCCAAATCAAAACCCCAATGAGATACCACCTCACACCAGTCAGAATGGCTAAAATGAACAAGTCAGGAAATGACAGATGTTGGCGGGGATGCGGAGAAAGGGGAACCCTCCTACACTGTTGGTGGGAATGCAAGCTGGTACAGCCACTCTGGAAAACAGTATGGAGGTTCCTCAAAAAGTTGAAAATAGAGCTACCATACGATCCAGCAATTGCACTACTGGGTATTTACCCTAAAGATACAAAAGTAGGGATCCGAAAGGGTACGTGCACCCCGATGTTTATAGCAGCAATGTCCACAATAGCCAAACTGTGGAAAGAGCCAAGATGTCCATCGACAGATGAATGGATAAAGAAGATGTGGTATATATACACAATGGAATATTATGCAGCCATCAAAAGGAATGAGATCTTGCCATTTGCAACGACGTGGATGGAACTGGAGGGTATTATGTTGAGCGAAATAAGTCAAACAGAGAAAGATATGTATCATATGATCTCACTGATATGAGGAATTCTTAATCTCAGCAAACAAACTGAGGGTTGCTGGAGTGGGGGGTGGGGTGGGAGGGATGGGGTGACTGGGTGATAGACATAGACACTGGGGACGGTATGTGCTCTGGTAAGCGCTGTGAATTGTGCAAGACTGTTGAATCTCAGATCTGTACCTCTGAAACAAATAATGCAATATATGTTAAGAAAAAAAAAAAAGAAGAAGAAGAAGAAGGTAGCAGGAGGGGAAGAATGAAGGGGAGGAAATCGGAGGGGTAGACGAACCATGAGAGACGATGGACTCTGAAAAACAAACAGGGTTCTAGAGGGGAGGGGGGTGGGAGGATGGGTTAGCCTGGTGGTGGGTACTGAGGAGGGCACATTCTGCATGGAGCACTGGGTGTTATGCACAAACAATGAATCATGGAACACTTCATCTAAAACTAATGATGTAATGTATGGGGATTAACATAAGAATAAAAAAAAAACATTGAAAAAACAAACAAACAAACAAAAAAACAGGCCTCTGATTTTCATGGTGAAACTTAAAATGAAAATTCTTTCCAATAAAAACTGAGATCAGTGGGACCTCCTCCCACATGCACTCCAGGGATGTTCTAGTAAATGTTGAATGATCCTCTCTGGTGGGGAGGAGGGAGCCCTGGTTTGTAACACCTGCCAGTTTCCATGGTGTAAATGTTTCCACTGTGGCTGAATTCCAGCGATCGATGTGATGTCACTGAAGGTGGGGGATGGGTGCAGTCTGCTCCCGCTGGCCCAGCGTGGATGCCATTTCCACCCCACTACCTTGTTTTATAGCTACCAGAAATCATCCTACATGTTTGCTATTGCCTTGCCTGTTGCCTACCAACACCTCCATCAGAACAAGAGATCCTAGAGTATAAGGGACGTCTGCCTGTCCACCTCCATACGTTCCCATAGCTGCTCTGGACTGTGTCCAGATGCGGCACGCATCCATTAAATATTTGTGCAATGAATGAATAAATGGTGTGGGGTTGGCCAGGGGAGGAGACAGAGAAGAGGAAAGAGCAGAAGAAGAAAAGGAGGAGAAGATATGCATAAGCCAAGTGGGCCAAATACTGTCCTTGCTGCATTTTTCTTCAGCATGTTGGATAACATGACCCAACAGCTGGGTCACCTCTTCTCTGCTAGGCAGGCTTATGGAATAGCCAAGTGCCAAAGAGTTGACCTAAATGACTGCTTCCTTCCAGCCAAATATGGACCAGAAATTTTACAATGTGTTTTTTTACCCCAAACTTTTCAGCAGACTTTTTTTTTTTAGTTACTATCACCACTAAAAGTTTGTGCTGACAGATCCTTTAAACAACGTCACATATAAGTGTGTGCCTTTTTTTTTTTTTTCTTTAATTTTCATTTCCTATTGTTGGAAGTCAGAGATCCAACCATCTGTGTTCTAAATCCCGGGCCTCTCCTTTCTGAAGAGCTGCATAAAACTGATCTCTGAAAACCATTAGAGTGACAAGAAGAATCTGGGGCTAAATATGAGTTTGCTCACTTTAGGACTGGTGTAGAAAAAGAGCCTCTCCCCTTGGGCAGAAGTATAAACGTCAGCGTAATGAAAGAGCGTACATTGTTGTCTCTGCACGACTCATCTTGAAAGCTGACGTTTAATAGAAGATAATGTCCCGCTTTGTGTGAGTGAGATGTTCTCTGAAGGCTACTGGCCCATGAAGCTAAAGAATTTGGGGGTGGTGTATCTTAATTACCACATGGTCGGCTGCCTGCCTCGCACTGTGGCGCCCCCTCAGTGCAGTCATGGCGGGGAGAGATTTGTGAAGTTCAGGGGAAATCCAGAAGAGTCGGCATTGTTTTCTGCTGATTTCCCAGGGAGAGGGAAGCTGCTGAATTCCAAAGGAATGGGGTTTCTCAGGTGCCAGTGCTGCAGGGTATGAAAATTGCAGCTAAAAACTCACCATCATCAAAGAGCAAGCGATTATAAGAGCTGGGGGGGGGGTTGTGGGGGGCTCACCTCTGATTCCCTTTGTACGGATGAAGGGAGGGGCCGAGAGCAACCACATCACGCATGTCAAAGAATACAGCAGTCCTAAGAAGTCACCGG
The DNA here is from genome assembly GCF_002201575.2 of Neomonachus schauinslandi. Lineage (NCBI taxonomy): Eukaryota > Metazoa > Chordata > Mammalia > Carnivora > Phocidae > Neomonachus > Neomonachus schauinslandi. The sequence continues at coordinate 50,750,584 of NC_058418.1, read as the reverse complement.
CCCCCTGCACCACGCGATAGACTGCTTGGAGCGTGCATTTTGGGGAAGGTCATTTTTGTTCTTGCTGCTGAGTTAGGTGCATTGCTGGGCAGGATGGACACACTTTGTCAGTTTCTTGTGACTGCAGGAAACTTCTTTACCAAAAAACGCAAAACACCAACAAACAAAAAAAGCCCCAAATCAGGTAAGGAGCGTAATGTTTCCAGTGGAGTTGAGACCACGGGGACTGTGGGTATGAAAAATCCAAAAATGCTTTATCAGGCCCCATGGCGCTGACCTTGCAGCACAGCGCAGCTGGAACTGGGTCAGCTGCCAGGGGTGAAAGCAAGGTTCGTGCTGAAATGATCAGAAACGTAAAAGGTAAAATGTAATTCCCCCAGTGGGGGGATTACAACCTGGCTTCTTTCAAAAAGTTTATGGGGAGGGTCTGGGGAATGTGCCATGACGTGTAACACAATTAAGATCAGTTTTGAACTCTCTTTTATTTTATCCCTCCTGTGATGAGCTCAACTCACTCTGATGAAAGTCAACTTTCATAAGCAAACACCATAAACCTATTTTATTACTTGGAGAATTTTAAAACATTTCAACAAAACCATCACAATTATTCTTCTTCCGTGATCCTTTAAAAAAGAAAGAGAGAGAGAGAGAGAGCCCACACCATTTCCACAACTAGATTCTAAAAATCATGTTTGGATATCAGTAAAAAATGATGGACAAATCTTTTTGCAAAAAATTTCAACCTGGCTTGCCTTGAAAAACATAAAGAGGCTCCCTGGCACTGGATGTCAAATTAATTGCAGGCAAAGTGTGTTACAGTAATTCACTTGGCAGTTTAAGCAAAACCAAGGGAACAGCATTAAACCGGATCCCCATATGCCAACGGGGCACCATCGCTTTGCTCCAGCTGATGAAATTTGACTGTAAATCTTTCCTGCCCTAACTTGGTCAGCAGCGGCACGAGGAAGATCTGTCTTTCTCTCTGCATTGTGCAAAATGGTTTATTTGCCCTTTTAGGAGGCATGCTGCTTTATAAATCGCAGGTATGATTATTATTATTTTGAACTATTATTATGAGTTACTATTATTACCTTCCTGAGAGAGTGGGGGCTGGGCATGGGAAAGCGGTGGATGAGACGGAACTGCGTATGAATGCTGAAGGGAGGCCGTCTATCTTCGCTCAGGGCAGTGTCTGTAATATTTCAGGAGAGGAAGATCATCAATATGGACGGGGGTCCATTCACGGGAGATGGGGCAGCTCTGACTGTGGGCTGTAAGCCTCGTGCCCTGGTTGAATTATCCTGGGCATCCAGCCTGTTCTGCTCTGGGCTTTTGTTCACAAAAGACCTTCGAGGCATCTGTGAAAATTCACTCACTCAGCTACATTTGCTGAGCACCTACTGTGTGCCTGGGTCTTTGCTATGACTGTAGACTCAACGAAGAATTGAGAGGCTCAGTCTCATCAGCAGCAGGGGCAGTGATGTGCGTCACCACGACGGGACGCTGTGACAGGAGCTCTCCTTTGGGGGATGCTTCATGGGGTTTGGTTGCATCCACTGTATGGGGGAGTCTCCAGCCAACTTATTTGCTCAGGTTGCACGAGTAAGGGCAGACCCAGGATTCTCAGGCGGGTCTAACATGTCTAGAGTGGGGCTCCAAGGAGGAAGGAGGCAGCTCTGCCAACAGGAAGGAGGTGAGGAAAGGGTCGGACAGCCTTCACAGAGGAGCTGATACTTCAGCTGGGTCAGGAGAGCTCAGTCAGAATGGGGAATGGCATCCAGGGAGAAGGGAAGGCCCTGAAGGGTCCCCTTGTGAAGCCCTAAAAGGCCCCTGGGCTGGGAAGTGGACCAATGCCATCCCCTCCAGGCGAAAGGATCATGACTAATTACTCACTTTCCTCTGAGAACAGCACCTTGCTCTTAGAACATAAAGCCTTCCCAAACTTTAATGACTCCCTGAAACAACTTCTGGCCTTTGGAAAGTGAGGCATCCAAGAAAAACAATCAAGGATCACTTGAAGGCACACGCAGTGTGCTCGGAGAATTATTTCTGGCTGTGGTCTCTGCCGTGGATCACAGGCCTTCGGCTTTCAATCACAAGGTTGAAAGGTATTAACAAGAACCCATGCGGTCCAGGGCAACTGTTTGTATAAAACTTTTCCTTCTTTGGAATGTAAACGGGTCTGTCTTCATCTAGAATTATTTTTACCGATTTCATCGTCAAAACTTCAAAGTGATTTTCCCCCCGATGTTACATGTATGTCGTGTTCTGCCCCCCAACTTTATCTTGTGTTTGTGGAGACACAGACCCAGCATCCCCAAGATGGGGCCCAGGAGCCTGACCCACAGGCACACCTGGAAGTCATTAAGCATACTGGGAGGAGGAAGAGGAGGAGGAGGAGGGTGGGAGAGGGGGAGGTGGTGGGGAGGAAAGGGGGAGGAGGGGGAGTAGAGGGAGGGGGAGGAGGGGAGAGGAGGAGGAAGGGGAGGAGCAAGAGTAGGGAGGAGGCAAAGGAGAAGAAGGGGAGAGGGATGGAAAGGGAAGAGGAGGGCGAGGAGGGGAGGTATGGGAGGAGGGGGAGAAGGAGGAAGGGGAGAAGGAAAAGGGGGAGGCGAGGTTGGGGGAGAGAAGGAAAAGGGGGTGGTGGTGTGGTGGGGAGAAGAAGAAAACCGTTTCTTTTCCAACACAGTGACGCTCTTTTTCCATTATGGCAAGTCTGAGCCAAAGGTGAAGATGTTCAAAACAAACAGCTAAGAGACAAACAAATACTTTCTAAAAATTCCACAGCGTTGCCTCAGGATAATGTCAGAGGTCAAACATACCATTCTTAGAGAAGAGGAACAACCTGAACAGTGACCTAGACTTTATGATATTCTAGAGCATTCTGAAGTGAATTATAGCTGTCAGGGCTTAATTACCCAAACTTTCCCAAATTATCAACTATGATAAAATGGGATTCAAATAAAACTCATACTAACTTAAGACTGATGTATATGAATTTTCCTGTGATAAGTCTTGTCAGGATTGTGAAGCTCCTTAGCTCCTGCTCAATTTGATACCCCCCCCCCCCCACCCGCCGACCTTCTAAAAGGAGGCATGGTGACTTTCATCAGCCCCATCTAGGAAACACACATACCTCATATGTATTAGTGCTGGGGATGCAGAAGAGAAATGCTCGTTACAAGAAGGGGAATATTACATGTTAAGCCATATGCCTGCCACAGAGATCCATAAAATTCAGCGAATCTCCTTCCGGAAGTTTGAGGATATTCATATTAGTGAAACTGGAATTAGCTGGTGGATGGAGAATTGCAACCAACTCTTGGCAGTTCATGGAAATAAAATACCACAACAGTCTGAACTGCAATCCGCAATCCCGCCCCCCCACCCCCGAGCTCTATTTTCCCACCTTTCCTTTTAAGACAGGGGCAAGGATGCATTTAATTTCTTCGATTTACCATGTGGACACTTGACATATATAATCTCATATTACGTCTTGCAGATATGATTCTACGTATTCTGGAAATGCTAAGAAGTTCCCAGCACATCACAGGCATGTCCCTGGCAGATGCCAGTTGAACTGTGTGCTTTAAGAGATATCATCATTCCCATTATAAATCAAGAAGCTGAGGCTGAGCCACATTGAGTCTTCTGCCCCAGATCACATCACTGGAAAGGACTGGAACTGGTTTCTGCCCTGCCCTGGAGTCCATGCTCCGTCCATCCATCGGAGGGCAGAAGGTCAGCATTCTACTGCTGGCCCTGTGCCCCTGTTACTTTTTCTCAGTGACAATCTCATATAAAGGTGAGTAAGAAGGGGCGTAATGATGACCATCACTCCCTCGTGGCTTTCCTGACTCTCGCTTGGATACTTTCAGGTGCAAATCTTTCCTGTTCAGGTGAGGTTGGCAGTCAGACACTGATGTGCTATTGAAATTCAAGAACTAAATGGTATTCTCCCACATTGTGTATCCTTTAACAGGTGGTTAGATAAATCAGTGATGGTATGAATATACAAGGAAATATTATCTGGTCTCTTAAAATAATTAGATCAATCTATAAAAATGGAAATAAACTTAATTTATAAAAAATGATAAATTATAAAATCCATAAAATTAAGGGGGCATGAAATGTAGAGAATAATGTATGTGAATTAAGAGTACGCATGTAGATTAAAATATATACACATATACATAAATATAAATGCGATTTTTTTTTTCTGGCAAGGTTAACAATACACCATCAACAGAATTATTTTGAAGGAGGTGATTTTGAAGGCTAAAGGTGGTTAGTGGGCAAAGAAGGGGAAAAAAAATATTTTTTCATATTCTTTCTTTCCGTGTGGCTTATTTTTGAACCTGGTGCATCTATCACTTGTACTTAGTTTTTGTAAGGGAGAAGAAGAAATCCAGGGAACAATACCAATCCTATCTCAGCTTCAAATCATCGTCATGTCCAAGTATGTAGCTGCCATGTATAGCCACAGACCCTGATCTGAACTTGGTTTTGGAGCCATTCAACCCGCAGGCCCAGAGAATAACTCCCTGGGGAATTCCCGACTTCCCCCCCCTGGCCAAGTACTGCATACATTTAGCTGAGTTGATTCCCTTCTGTAAGCCCCAGTTTCCTTCAGGAAATGTCGATGAGGATATGGTTGCCTGTGTGTGTGTATTTACACAAAGTCTATTATACTCAGTAGGAGTTTAAGGTAAGTTGGATTCGTTCTCTTTCTACCCTTTTGTAAGAGAATTAAAAAAACAAAACAAAACAAAAAACCTCTACGATATTTCTAACTATCTCCTCTGTTGAGAATGGCGGATTGTGGCCTTGCCCAGATCAGCCTTCTAATGAACAGGTTTCCCTCCTCCCTAGTGACGGCCGAGTCTCTGTAGCTCTGGCAGTTGTGGTCGGCATGGAACGCTCTCTTCCTCCAGGCTTGCTTAGACCGTCCCGTCCGAGACTCTGGCTCATACATCTGCTCCTGAGGTTTTTCTTCTTGAGGACTTACTCAAAATGATCAAGTTTTATATTCATCCCCTCCCTGGCAAATGCTGACAACCCACTGCCATGATTTTGCTCATTCTGGGCGCCAAGGCTTTGGGAAGACACATTTGCAGAGGATATTGACCAATGCCGCTGCATTACCTTCTGTGTATTCACCTCAATTCTGTATGCCTAGTTAAATAATATGTTTGACCAGTTCCTGTTAGAGAAACTTCATGAACTGGTAAAACACTTGCCAGCTTTTAAAATTACTGATACAATATATGACTCCCTGGCGTGGGCCATGGGCAAGGACGGTAGAAATAGACCACCCTGCTTCACTTTTATAAGCCCACATTCCACATCATCAAAAGAACTGCACCTCGTGCTCTATTAAAATAATAATAAAAAAAGTGAATGAAGGGGGAGAGAGAGGCCTATTTGAGGAGCTAAAGTTTAAATATATTAAAAGGAGAACCACCTGCTCTGTACATCGTCATTAGAAACCACTCCCCTTCTTTTTAAGGATGTCTTATCTCTCCCACCATTTGAGCTGGTATCACTGTTCACCAGCAGCTGCAACCTCGGCACCCATTTGAGAAGCAGATGTTAGGGTTCCTCATTAATTTTGAGGGGGACCTCAAATTTGGAAAGGTGCAAGATTGTTAAGTGGTTGAACAGTCTTGTTTCATATCTACAGAAGCAAAAGACTGTGATGGTGAAGGGCAAGGTCAGAAGATGAAGGGCAGGAGAAACCATGAAATGCATTTCATTAGATCAATAAAATGTATGACTTCACTCACTTAATTACATAAATAAAGTTGTTAAAAAAAATAAACTCGGGCACGTACCATGGTAAATTAGCAGGGGCTTTATGTAAGACTGTGGCAGTATGAAAAAAAAAAAGCAAAACAAAACAACTCCTGGAAAGGTCACTCGCATGCATGCAACTTCTTTGTAAAAGCTTGATGCAAAAGCAGAAGGAAAACCTCCCAGCGCTGTGTGTCTGCCAGGATGGGTCAGATCCACGCTATAGAAAAGACCCAGGGATACCGAGGAGGCTGGGACTTGGGATCAGCCAAGACGCCCCACAACTAATCAGTTCTCTGTCCATCTGTTTTAAATCATGGTTTGAAGCATATTTATGTGATAAAGAATTAAAGCTGTTTCTCTTGGCCGGGGGAATAATTGGGACTCTCTTTTGGAAAGCCTCTGACATCAATACAGCAAGCATATTCAGAACCGAATTTAGGATTAAAGAGGCTTGAGCATGTTCACCTTTTTTTAAAAGCATAATAGAGACCCCCTTTCAAAGTTGTTTTTCTTTTAAGACAATGTAAGTAATAATCTCCCAAGGTTCTGAAGGACTTTTTCTTTTTTCAAGAGAAAAGGGATGTCTGGGGGGCAAAGAGGGACAGAGAAACCACAGAGAGAAAGAATGAGAATGTTGCTGCTAATGAGCCCAACAAACAAACTTGGAACATTCCTGAAAAGACCCCACCCTCTCCGCAAATCATGTGAAATGTGGCAAGTAACTGCCCTGAATAAATACCCTTATTTTAATAATGAAATACCATTGATTTATCCCCTACTGTGGCTTTATTTATTTAGATGACCTCTCATGAATAGTTTCTCCAAGGACAGAATTATTCTGGAGCAGGATCCCCCAACTAGAAGTCTGAATACTGGCACCTACCATAGTCCTGCCTGAATGCCAAGCCCGTGCGTGCCTTTTCAATTCTACCACGCTGCCTTGTTGATAAAAACCATAACACACACAGCCAACTGGAGTTTGGTTGGCAATGATTTAAAATATGATTGCTCCCTGAACACAGGGATGCCCAGGAGCATGGATGGGTGTTTCTGCAAGTGGGGGCAGGACAACAAAAGGGGAGCTGCAGCTTCATCACCCGTGCCGTTTTTGAAAAGTTAAGACTCCCTGAATTAATTCACTGATGACGAGACCATGAAAGGAACAAAACCTCAATATATACTTCCAGTGTGACTTTAAATATGACAAGGTCATCATTTCATACACTATTGTTCAAGAATTGATTTATGGGCTTCTGGGTACCCCCCTTTAAGCCCCCCCCATTCTCTACTCTAGACTTAACTGGAATTACGGCATTCAGGGATATGCCTTAAAATTTCATAACATTGAATGAAAGTATTTGCTAGATCTAAGTTCCATGGAATAATACAAATGACATTTTATTTTTTCCTCTGAGTTGGGAGACTAGATCCTGAAACACAGAGACTTGTACTCTTGAATTTCCTCTTTTTTTCCCCCTCATTTACAAGCTAATGTCTTTTCCAAGCATGTATTTCACTTAAAAGACTAATGACTCTTCAGAGTCCAGCATCTTCCTCTGCGACTTCTCAAACGGACCTTGAGATAGGGATTGTCCAGCAGCAGTCTTGCTGAGTCATCTTCCTTGTTAATTTGAGAAGGAGGCCTCATCTCCACTTGGGAAGGAAGACCTGGAGGGGAGGGGTGAGATGGGGGTCTGGCCAACTCTCACCCGAAGCCCATTTTTAGGGAGTGAAATCAAAGAGAAAGATAAGCCTGCTGGCCATTGTGTGGTCTGTTTGTGATATAATCTCATCCCCAAAAGAATTACGTAAATATCCTTTTTTATGAAATCCTACACATCTCAGGAGTTCCATAGATGGCCAAGAATATAGTGGTCTCTGGTTGGCATGCAGCCCTTTCCCCCTCTGGCTGTTTCAAGGGTAATAGGTCTTCCTTGGCCAACACACCAGCAGTAGCTCATCTCTGTGCCGAGAACATGGAAATCTGTAAGAACTGCCAGGGAGCATAGGGACATGATTACAGCCCAGCAAGATAAAGACTGCGTCTGTATCACAGTGAACACAAGTCCAGTTTGGAAGAGAACCGATCCTGGAGTATGTCATCATACCTAATTGCTTCTTTCTTGACGCACTGGGTTAATCTGTCCTTTGCTTCCTAAATGCTGAGTCGTGGAAGTTCAAACCCCAGGATGGCAGGGTTAATGTCCTCTGGGTGTTCTGAGCATGACTGGGGTACCAGTACATGATACACATTTGCTCTGCAGTCCCAACAGGCCTCCTGCATCTCAAGACTCAACCCACAGGAAGCCTCTGCAGACCCTTGTCTGGAGTAGAACTGACCCCACCCTCCACCACACCTGTGTTTGGGGGTACTTCGCAGTCTCCTGTTCCTGTTAACACGAATGCACTTATATTATTAGTGTTAACCAGAATGTTTTATGTTATTTGACATTTAATTAATTAACGAAAAAAAAATCTTTTGAGAGCTAAGTGGCGGGCAGTGTACTAATAGTTTATGTGAATTCTCTCAGTCCCTCTGCTGTAGGTGCTGCTAGAGGAATAGAAAAGTGCACAGGTTCCCGAACCAGATACTCTGGGTTTGAAATCCTGAGTCCCCTGACTGGTGGCTGTGAGCTCGGGCAAGTTCCTTTTCTGTGCCTCTTCTGTAAAATGGGAATGAAAATGAAAATGGAACCTTACAGGGTTATGCTAAGAAGTACCTTAATTTCATGGGGAGCGCTAATACAGAGGAAGGGCTCAGTAACTGAGCTATTTTTGTGATCTCTGTTCTGCAGGTGAGGGAAGTGAGAAGTAAAAGGCCAAGTGACCCCCGAGAGAAGACCCAGCCTGTGAGCAGCGAAGCCGAGACTTTGCTCCGGGCGGCCTAACCCCCACCTCCTCACCAGTGGGACCCACACCGTCCTTCTCTTTCCGCCGGCCCATGAGCAATTTGAGTATTGAACTATCTTCGAACCACAGAGCCAAGCACGGAGCCTGACACATTAAAAGGGCTAGATAATAATTTAATTGATGAATTTCAATGATGAATGAATGAACGAACCTATTAATGGCTTTATTTTATTTATTTATTTTTTTAAAGATTTTATTTATTTATTCATGAGAGACAGAGAGAGAGAGAGAGAGGCAGAGGGAGAAGCAGGCTCCCAAGGAGCAGAGAGCCCGATGTGGGACTCGATCCCAGGACCCCGGGATCATGACCTGAGCCGAAGGCAGACGCTTAACCATCTGAGCCACCCAGGCGCCCTATTAATGGCTTTAGATTGTAATGAAGAGAAAGCACAGTGTCAGGCACAGAAAGCAACTGATAAAGGATATTGAGATGCAGCTGGTGTGAGATGAAAAAAGCCAAGAATTTATTTTCAACAAAAGCTGTGAATGTCCCTGAAAATTTCCCAGGTGGAAGTCATCCACATTATTTATTTATTTATTTTTAAAGATTTTATTTATTCATCTGACAGAAACAGACACAGCGAGAGAGAGAACACAAGCAGGGGGAGTGGGAGAGGGAGAAGTAGGCTTCCCGCCGAGCAGGGAGCCCGATGCGGGGTTCGATCCCAGGACCCTGGGATCAAGACCTGAGCCGAAGGCAGACGCTTAACAACTGAGCCACCCAGGCGCCCCCAGTCATCCACATTATTTAAGCATAAATATAGCAGCCTTTAAAAATGAACTGCCATTTTCTTCAGTCTAAACCCCAACGTATGCAGCTTTTTTTTTTTCTTAAAGATTTTCATTTATTGGAGAGAGAGAGAGAGGGCACACAAACAGGGGGGAGGGGCAGAGAGAGAAGCAGACTCTCTGCTGAGCAGGGAGCCCGATGCAGGGCTGGATCCCAGGACTCCAGGATTGTGACTTGAGCTGAAGGCAGATGCTTAACCAACTGAGCCACCCGTGTATGCAGCTTTTAAAACACAACCATGCACTCACTTTATTATTATTTAAAGCAATTCCTTTTTCTCCTCACTCTAAAGCAGTTTCCTCCTCTGGTTTTGATATACCCAGATTGTTCCACATGAGATAGACTGTATGATCATTGAACTTTAAGGCACGTGCCCATGCATATGGCCAGTACACCAGAAAGCCTGCACCTGTCATTAGGCAATCCCTTAACGTCAGTGAGCACCCTGAAACTAAATCTTGATTTTACACTGGAGATTTTGCAAGCGCGGGATGGGCTTGCTTCTCTCTACTCTCTCTTAGGTTCGTCTGGATACTTTTGAAGGTTAAGTGCTAGAACAGTCTCTGTTGTGACATACTTGGCAACATGTTGCAACCCGCATTGTTCAAGAGCATTCCTATCAAGACCCGAACTTGCAAACTCTCAGCATAAAAGAAGAAACAGAGTTCTTTGTCAGGACAATGAACTTGGACTGTTGTTTACCAGTGAATGGAAAACAACATTTTTAACCCAGAGAAGTGACACTCGGCCCCATCTGGTGATGCCTCGACTCCCTTCACGCTGGGCAACAATGGTGCCTTTGTGTGGGGTTGCGGGAGCACACCGCCAAACCAGGCCTTGTTGCTTGGGCAACTGAATGACCACCTTCATACGTTGTGGCTTTTTCCAGGCCCATTGCACTAAAATATGTAAGGAGACCTAGCCTCCACCACAGGCTCTATTATCCCCGACTTCAAATCGAATCCTACTGGCTCACAAATGGACTTTTCAAAATTTGGCAAATTAGCCCCAACGCTTTGGAAATAAATAGGATGCTGTTAAGAGATTAGAATTCCACAGTCAAGTAAAATTAGCCTTTGGAAAGAAATGCACTGACCCTTCTGTCTCACTGAATTTGCTACTCAAGTCATTAAGTTACAAAGCTCGAGATTTAAAGTTACCCTGGATCCAGGCCTTGGCACCCTTGCTTGACATCTGTGTGACCTTCGCCAAGCTATTTAACCTCTCTGAGCCTTGGTTTTCTTTCTTGCCCGTAACAGGAGAATGATGGTGACTTTACAGGGTCGCTGGGAGTATTAAAAAGGCATTTTTTTTTAAAGCATATAAAACCTTAAAAAAAAATCTTTTTGGCTCTTAGGGGATTTTGAACTAACAAAATTAGGTGCTTACTCAAACCCACAGGGATAGAGAGTGATCAGAAAGATTTCTGGGTGGGATCAGGAAAAAGTGGAATTGCCACAAAGCATTTTGAGCTCCTGCTCGAATGCGCCTGTGGGCGGCAATCCTGCCATCAAGCCAAGACCAATGTCTTCTTCCTAAAAACTCTTCCTGCCCCCGCCCCACCCCCACCCCCGGGGCCCTATGGGATAACAGCATTAAGGAATGCCAAAGTCATCTGCAGGATTTCCCTGCTCATTCCTCATATCCAGTCACTCCTCATTGATGGGTCTCTCCAATGTCTTGTAGCTCTCTTACTCCTCTGGCAGCTCAGACCCAGAGGCCACCTGGATTCCTGCAAGCTGCACCCATTCACGACCCTGAATCCAGCCTTCTCTGTCTTGCAGCCCAACGTCCGTGCTCCCACCAAAATATTTCTCCTTAAAGTACATTTTGGGGGCATTCACTTGCAGCCTCCCATCACCATGTTGTCTCAGTCCACCCCTCCAGCCGACAGTAGAGTATTTAAAGTCCCACCCTAACCCTTGTATGTTGCTTACTGGGAGCATGGATCAGAACAACCTCTGTGGGGCGCCTGGGTGGCTCAGATGGTGAAGCGTCTGCCTTCGGCTCAGGTCATGATCCCAGGGTCCTGGGATCGAGCCCCGCATCGGGCTCCCTGCTGGGTGGGGAGCCTGCTTCTCCCTCGGCCTCTCTCTCTCTGTCTCTAATGAATAAATAAATAAAATCTTAAAAAAAAAAAAAAAAAAAAGAACAACCTCTGTGGAGGGCAGTGTGGCAATATCTATGAAAATGCCCCAGTGCATACTCTCGGAGCCCACACGGCGGCTTACAGGACTCCATCCTGCAAACACGCTCACGCACCGGAGGAATGACGTCGGCGCAAGGTTACACGCTGCGGCACAATCTGTGATAGCGAAAGCCTGGGAACAACCCAAATGTCGATCAACGCGGAATTGCTTCAACGAATTACGAAGCATCAACACAGTGGAATACTCAGCAGTTGTTAAAAAACGAAGGAATCATTTATATGCTGATTTGGAGCCATCTCTAAGATGTATTGTCAAGTGAAAAGAGCAAGGTGTGAAGAGTGTACTGAACGGGGGAGGAAAAGAATATATAAACATATTGTCTTGTAAATGCATAAACATGTCTGGAAGGATACACAAGGAAATGATAACACTGGTTCAGGAGAGGGATTAGGTGCTAAGGGAAAAGAGTAGAGGGAGATACATACATACGTGGACTTGAGATACAAATTGGTAAAGATCTATCCGTACACATATCATTTTCTGTCTCCTACTTTTGACTTTGAACTATGTAAAGGTATTACCTATTAGAAAGTAAATAGTTTAATTACATAGATATTTTTTAAATGTAAGTTAAAAAAGAGTCTCATTAGAACAGAAAGAACTGCCACATAAGCCAGGTGCCTATTTCCTGCCTTCTCTGAACAACAGTAATGTACCAATGACTCCCCCTCTACCCCCCCGACTCTCCAGCTCACACCCGGGGTTCCATGCGTACGTCCTTGGAATAGAGCTTGGAGCACAACAGTTCCCTGCTCAAGACCCCCCACATTCACGGATCCACACTGACCCCACCCCCCTCTCCAGCGTCTCACGCTCCACGGGGCCTCTCCGTTCCTGGGCCCGGCTCCCAAAGCTAAATTAGTATGGTGATCTCTGTGCTCCTGCCTCTACTTCCGTCCTTCTGTGTTCCCACTTGTAATGTCTTGCTACCATCCCGAAGCCCAAGCTCTAGTTGATTCCAAACCTCAGTTCAAACCATCTTTCTCCGTGAAGTCATTCTAGAATCCACCACTCAACGTCCATCCCCCCCAGGCCGGAAGAAATCCCTTCGTTTTTGAAATCCCAGCCACATTTTTGCTATCTCCTTACGCTATTTATTACTTTACGGGAGATCACAGTTCATTTTGTACATGTTCATCCATTTAGCAGTAAATGTTTCCTTAAACACCGACTGTATGCCATGCACGGAAAGAGGGAGGGGGTGGGGACACAGGAAAAAGCCAGAGCAGCAGGACTCCTGCTCTCACGGGGATAACAGTCTTGGGGGGAAGACAGGCAATAAACAAGAAACCAAACCTTTGATGATCACTGTCCATAATTTCAACGCGGAGAAATACAAGGCTTGTTCCGAATGCTAAGTGTTCGCCCCAAAGCGACCCCATAATGCTGCACAGGCTAACGGACCCATATGTAAGTCCCAGCACTGCCCTGGTGCTGTGTTACTCAGGGTTTTCCAACCTCACCACTGTAGACATTGGGAGCCTGCTAATTGTTGGTGGTGGTGTGTCATTGGGGGGCCTGTCCTGTGCATTTGTAGGACACGTGGCAGCACCCCTTGTCTCTGTCCACTCGATGCCAACAGCACTGTCTTCCCATGACCGAATATTGCCTGGCAGTGGGGGCAAAATCACCCGGTTTCAAGAACCACTGCTCTAGACAAATTCCTGACCATTGCTGAGCCTCAGTCCGTTTCTTCAGTGCCTGGGTTCTTTGTAGAAAAGCCCAGTAAACATTTGAAACGTGAAAAATTTGAAAAATGTAAAACAGAGACTCGCTACCTACCTCAGAAGATTATGATGGGAATTAAACACAAAAATGTGTTTAGAATGCTTATGAGTGCTTTTACCAATAAGAATGCTAACACAGAGTTGGCGGACTCATTCCCCCCCACCCCTCGGCACCCTTAGAAACATGGACAAGACCCCTTCTCAGGACCTTTCCAGTCTAAACTAGTGTTAAGTCCAGGAACTGCCCAAATCGTGGACGTGATTTTTGCTTGCGTTCAAGAGAGCTGCTCTAGAATTCTTGCCCAGAAGCTGACTCCCTTGGGAGGATGCAGGAAAGGTCTTGTCAGGCCGCCTTTGCCAGACAGATGGATTCGACTCCAGTCAAAGCCCAGGCTCCTGGCACTTGGATAGAGAAGCTGAAATAAACATAATCTGACGCTGGGAGCTCTGGATCCTATAAAAATGCCACATAAAGGGTGGCAGGATTACCTGGCTGTTACAGTGTCAGGCGTTAGATAACACACTCTTTTCCAAAGCTTTATTTGCACATCCCAAATCATCCTTGTAAACCATTTACTTCCCCCCACTACTGGGTGCGGTGAGTATTTAAGAAGTGTTCTCAGGGTGCTGGGAATCAACAAGGCAATTAGGGAGGTCTTAAAGGAATAAAAAACACAATCAAGAGTAATTTGGAAGTGTCAAGAGAATTTGTGTCCTGGCAGACCACTGCTGTAATGTACATTTGTAGGGAAATCTTAAGATGATCTTAAAATAAATATGCATCATTCTGTATTCCAGGATTTATTTTCAAATGGGGAAATGGATCAAGTGAGGGGCTGTCCCTAGCAGGATGCCTAGATACTTTGGCAAAAAGTCTTTCCTTAAAAGACGGGAAAACTTTTGGTTTTGGAGTCCAACAGACATGGATTATAATCCCAGCTGTGTGACAAAAATGGGGTGATCTCGGGAAAATCATTAACCCTCTCTTTTCTTCAGCTCTAAAACAAGGACGGCAGTGCCGCCTTCAATTAAAATAGCTAAGTGTCCAGCAACGTGTCTTTGCAAACCTTTATTTTCATTTCTCATTCCCTTTAGGGAACAGAGTACGGAAACATTGGTTTATATTTTTATAACACCTGCAAAATTGCACACTTTCTAACCAATTTAGTTCTCTCTTGACCAAAATGCTTTAAGACACAAATGTTCCACATCTGTTTTGCTCCACGAAATAAAATAAGCCCAACCCATCACCTTTTCTTTCCTTCCACCAACAGTTAGTTTCCCTTAACGTACTCATCATTCCACAAGAAATCTCTCTTACAACAAACACATTTCTTTCTGGGGCTGGGGGAGGGCTGTGGGATATACCCTGGGCAGGGTATGAGAAATACTGAATGAGAATAAGAATTAACTCTGTCCTTTCTGTAGTCGATCAGACAGAACCATCTTTGGGCTGCCCTACACTCTACAGCACTCTTTCTTATCCTTAACGTATCATGATAAGAAAACTCAAGTCAGGTTTTAAAAAGCACGGTAATTACTTATATTTAGCTATGGTTTTCAATAAACTGGTGGTTTTTCTTTTCTCTCTCTCTCTCTCGTTTTTTTTTTTTTTTTTCCCCAAAAAGTCCATGAATAAAACAAACCCCGTCACCATTGGAGATGCATTTCCATGCCGGCGCGGATGCTTTTAAGACCATTTGCTGAGTGCTCTGCACCGTTTGACCAGTTCTGGGGCAGGGGGCACGCTCTAATTACTGATTGTGAAGTTCGGTATCTATAGCAACAGGCAGAACTGACAACAGGAAGCTTCACCCTCTGGGGCACCATCCGAAGTTCATAAAATCAACTTGAGGCCAAGGCTATGGTTAATCGGGAGGGCTTTCAGAGTGGTAGTGCTCCGAGTCCACATTGAAGAGGCAAAGACATTATTTAATAAGACAATCACGGGGCTTGGGAAGGCAGAGTTTGTTTAGCTTGGCTTTGCAGTGCCTCTTGTAGTAATTTATCCTAATGGTACCAATTCGCCTGTGATTTGATACAGCAGGAGATCAAGGGTATCGGTTTAATCAAACCTCGGCAAAGGCTGCCCGTTTCTTAACTACTGTTGCTGTATATCGATCCGTTTCATTTGAGTCACTAATCGGATGGCACAAGGATATGAATTTTCCCAGGATTCAGGGAATCGGGTTGACATAATTCTTTATAATTATGTGGTCGGCATTATTTCATTATTTCGGTTTAAATGGTATTATTTCACCCCACTCACATTATTTCATGTTCCTAGGTGAAGGGTCTAGATTCTACGGGCTGTGGGTAAGAGGTACAGTGGGAAAAAAGTGTGGAGCATCGGGGGGTCAAACTGTTTTGATTGCTGGCTTCGCCGCCTATTGGCTGTGACCACGGATGAGTTACTAAACCCCTGTGGGTCTCAGTTTCCTTACGTGGTATCTCAGACCAAGAATTTCCGAAGTCGCAGAGCTATCGTGAAGCTTAGTGAACTGGTATATGAATGAGCCTAGAACCGTGCCTGGGAAACAGGAAACAGAACCTCATTAAACATTAGTTTCACTCCCCACCTGCCCTCATTTCCATCCCTGAGGAGGGAGAGGATGTAGCTGCGTCATTTTTATAAGGTATGATGCTAAGCTTTGTAGTATTTTACAGGTCTGGTCACACATGCTTCGATAATCCTAGGAGGGCATCTGAACTCAGCCTCATTCTCGGCTCTTCTGTCCCCACTGAGGCCAAGGAATTCCAACGTGCTGGGTACCCTTGGCACTGGCCTGGCTGGGAAGAGTAACCGAAGAACGGAGCTCTCCCTCACACTAAAGGGTGCTTGGTGGCCTTCCCATCCCCTCTTCTTTCTTACACAGCAGGGAATCCAATTTACAACACTGTCCATGTACAGATAAGAAATGGTAAGATTAGACCTTTTTCCCTTGGAGGACAGACTACAGAAAGTGAGAATGCCCATTGTCACATGTTGTTCGGGAGGGAGGAAGAAAAAGGACATTGTGAATCCCAGAGTTGGAGGCAATGACCACGTGGACAGGGGGACCACGGGAGGCATTTAATTCCTGCCTCTGGCACTTAACAGTAAAGGATGGCCAATGTGAGCTGCATTATGATGGGCCTCAGCTGCTGCTTCTGTAAAATGGGTATGTGAAGACTTACTTTACTGGGTTGTCACAGCAATGAGATGAGCTAATTCAGGACTTCATGGGCCTCCCCACTGAGAGTGGTGGAAGTGATGTTGGCTCACTCCCCAAGCAAAAATGCTCAAGGTGCTCTGGTCCCTTTCCTGAAAGGAGTCCTAGATCTGGGCTTTCCACCATTCAGCTTGGCTGGTCACATTTTAACTTAGAGACCTCAGCGATGGTTTTTCCTGCAGATGGACCTGACCGCTAATTGAGAAAGCACAGCAGAGGGAAGAAGGAAAGAAGGAATGAAAGGAGGAAGGGAGGAAGGAGAAAGAAGGAAGAAAATAGAGAGAAAGAAGAAGAGAAAGAGAGAGAGAAGAAAGAAGTGTGTTCTGCTTTGTCACACCTTTTCCATGCTCCGTTCCTGGGATTTTGTGTGGCCTTTGGAAGCTTTCTTGTTTCAATAGCCAGGGCAAGGAGGTTGATGCCACCTTAACAAGGGAGTCCTTTCTTCCTCCCTCCCACCTTCTCCCTTTTCTTTTTTGGCTCAGCCTAAATTTCTAACACTATCTGATGAAATGTAGTATACAGCTTTTAATTGTGCCCGGAGGCAGTACAACTTCATAGAGGTTTTTAAGCAAGTGGCGGAGGATGTGAGACAGCTGTGTTGGGCGAGCACATGTGCCCTGAGGTGGAACAGCCCCGTCAGCACCTGTATCCGCTGGGCGCACGCCCTCACACCCCACATGCGTGTGCACAGCTGGGACCCATCAGGGTTGGAAGGAATTCGTACTCTTAACTTGGTATCTTATTGTCCCTAGAGGAGCCTGATGCTGTATTAAATCCGTAGCACATAAGTAGGATTTTGCTCAGTCTTGGAGTTCCTGGGGTGGGGGCTTGGTGGGCTGGGTGGGATATTAAACACACACACACGCACACACACACGCACACACATACGCGGCCTCTTTTCCAATGCTGAGAACGAATTGTTTTAATATCTCAGTGTTTGGTTCATTTGTTATTAGGGAGGAGTGACCGCCTTTAAAGAGTAATGGGCTTTTCCCGGCACTAACCTAGTTTTCCCAATTCCACAACTGCGGAAAGCCACCAACGCGGACTGTTTTCTCTGAATCACCCCTACCAACATCCAGCTTCCCTTGGTGTGAGCCCCCAAGACACAAACATCTCCCATCTTTGGGGCTCTGGACTCAGTCTTCAAAATCCTACTGCCCTCTACCACTCACGAAACCATGTCTCATGTTATTCTAGTGGATACCCAGCTAATGCCTGGAAATCAGCAAGGTGAGTGTCTGTGTGCCCATTTTATAGTCATGCAAACAGAGATTCAGAGAAGCCTTATGTGCCTAAGCCAAGGGAAAAACGGACCTCAGACCTTAGAATTCATTCAGTCTTCTGACCCGCTGTAAACACTTTCTGCCTAAGGCATGTTGTGTATTCCGTTGTAAACACAATATGAAAAGATTACCCCATGGTGGCGGGCACTGCGTGCGGGCCACGGGATGGGTAACACGTAGGAGTTTCCACAGATGTCAAGTTCATGTGGTCGGCAATGAACTTCAGGGGCTGTGGTAGGCAGAAAAAGGACCCTCCAAAAGATATCCATGCCAAATCCCTGGGAACCTGTGAATGTGCCCTTCTTTGGGAAAAGGGTCTATGAGGGTTTTGAAACGAGGAGATATTCCTGGATTTTCTGGGTGGGCCCCAAATCCAGTGAGAAGAGTCCTTTTAGAGAGGGGCAGGCAGACATGACAGGAGGAGGCCATACAACCAGAGAGCTAGAGGGAATCCCAGCAGCCACCAGAAGCTGGAAGGAGCAAAGACAAGATTCTCCCCTAGACCTCCCAGAGGCAGGGTGGCCCCAGGGTGGCAAGGCAGCACCTTGATTTTAGACTTTTGGCTTCCAGAACTGTGAGCAAATAAATGTCTGCTGTTGTTAGCCACCAAATTTGTGCCGATTTGCCACAGCAGTCCTGGGGTCTTCTGCTCTGGACACCACGTTAGATAGATTTTGCCACAAATGGGGTCTCTTGTCATGAAGAGTCCTTATATTTTGGGCATTGTTGAGATGTAGAAGGGATGCTGGCGACTGGGAAGAAAGGCCACACTGCCCACGGGCGCCCAGTCCTGCCCTACCTTGGGGGTAACGGCAGGAGTAACTGCCGTTAATGTTGAGAAGGGTAACCTTCTCAACATCATGGAGAAGCCAGCCCTTGTGGTCCCGAGCGACAGCAAGCAGGGGTCAGAGAGCAAAGAACAGAGAGGCAGAAAGCGTGCTGCCCTGTTTTCACCCCATTGGACCACCTTCTAACCTGTGTGTGTCTTAGGCAGTCACTGAATCCATGTCTCAGTAACCTCCTTGGCAAAGTGAGATTCTCATTGTAAAACATCCTTCGAAAACCTGCAAGACATCATGTGAATGTTGGGTTTTGCTTCAATGCGTATTTTTCCAAAGCAGCTACAAAGTATCAGAATTGCAGAGCCCAAGGGTACTAGGGCTTTGAGAGAGGATGCAATCTCTGGTAGGTATCATTACAAAGTTCCCCAAAATATATATATGCTCTCTCTTAAGTATCCACTTATCATCCATTAATATATGGAAACCTCTTTAGGAACCATCTGATCCAAAATGGTAGGTTAATGTAGTCCATAAATTTAATTTCTGCTGTGTTTCTTTGGATTATCCAAATTTGCCTCTTTCAAGCATGGAAACAATAAGACTCCAAGCCAACGATAACACGCCATTTGTTTGTTTATCATATTAGTAATGATTCTTTTTAATGAGCACTCAATACTGGTTAGAAGAAACTGTACTCGCAAATGCTGCTTTTGATCATTTAAATCACTACAAACCTTTTGGAGAGCAATTTGGCAATGTGTCTCAGGAACCTCTAAAAAATGTGCTCAACCTTTGACCTAGTAATTTCATTTCTGGGAAACTATCCTAAAGACATAATGGGAACTATGGAAACCGCTTTATGCACAAAGATGTTTATCAGAACACTCTTTCTGACAGCAAAAGTATTTAGAACCATCTAAATGCCCAACAACACAGGACTGGATAAATACATGGTGATGTATCCCCTCCATGGGCTATCAGCCACTAAGAATTGCAATTAAAAAGCATTTATGACAACATGCCTAAATGTGTAACGTTAGGGAAAGATGACAAGCAGTGTGCTGAATGGCAGATGGTAGTGATCTCCATGTGAACAAAGACAGTGCACCACAGAAAAAAGACTGGAAAAAAAGGCATATATTGTTACCTAGAGCCAGCAGAATTATTAGTAATGTTTCTCCTTCTCAGAGATTTTTAAATGTTTCTTCACTGAACTGTATTACTTTGAAAGAGAGAAAATTTCATTTGAAAATAAGAGCGCCCTCATGCTAACACATCATAATTGGGTGAAGAAAGCTTGCGGCATGTTCTCTGATTCCTTCATGACTTTGTCGGCTTGGATCCTTTGAGGTCTTTTCCTTATGGCTTAAAAACTCTGTACCAGGTCAGAGCAGTCCTCCAGCTTAGTCTGAACATTCGCATGATCTCTCAGTTAAGAGTGGGGCCAGAACAGGGGTTGGTGGTGGGCCTCTTACAGCCCACCTGAGCCCAGGAACCTCCCTGCAGACACACCATCTTACGGTCACCGTTAGATTCTTCATGAGAAGACCAGGGCTTTTCCTGAATTACCAGCTTGTTTCGTGTTTACACATACTGCAAACTGCATAAATGATGGTCTTTCCGAGCCGGTGGGAGGCTGCCAGGAGGCTTGAAGACAAATCAGCAGCTTGCTTGTGACAAGAGTACACGTATTTTGGGGTCCTGGCCCAACTCTGGGCTCCACGTTCATTTCCATACTCTCAGTTTCCTTCGTACTTAGTGACCACCTGCACCAAATTCTGATGGGCTGTTTCAAATATTTGTTGGAAGGAGACAAGGTGTAAACTTTTTTTTTTTAAGATGAGCGATGGGCTATGTGCATCTTTATGGATTGTGCTTCCTTTGATTATTGGAGAGAATTCTGGTAAAGGCAGGGGCCAAACAGAACGGCCCCACTTGAATCCACCTTGCAACAGCTGTATGGGGTATCTAAGAGCATGGGGAACAGTAAGGAGTTAAAGCCTTGTGGCAGCAGAGGGTGGAAGCCGGCAGTGTTGAGGAACCTGGTCCCTTCCTGCGCTGGAGGGACACTGGGTCATCAGAGCAGGCAGGAACTTGCACTTGGCTTTGCTGGGAAAGCAAATATTGTGCATATTGCAGTGTTCCTGTGGGCGAGCTAATTGTCTAACTGCCCTTGAGATGTACATAATTTTGTCTGCATCCCCGGCTCCTCCCTCTGTGTCATCACCAATGGGCCGGGAAACGTGGACCACAACATCTACGCCCATTAAAGGAAGAAGGAGGCAGGCCACCTCTGCCACCCACTGCCCACAGGTGGGGGCCTGGTCCCTGGGCTCCTGCCTGGGGTGGCTGGTTCATTTGGCTCAAGGGCACATCTTTAGATGCCCTTCGGTAAGCTGAGGAGGGGCACTGCGTTAGGTGCCCCATGCTACCGTCACAAAGTGCCACAAAAAGCCACAAACAGGGTGGCTTAAAACAACTGAAATTTGTTCTGTCACCTGTCTGGAGCCCAGAAGTTCAAAATCAAGGTGTCCATAGGGCTGTGCTGCCTCCCAAAGCTCTAGGGGAGGGCCCATCTTGGCCTCGTCTAGCTTCTGGCGGCGGCTGTCAAGGCTTGGTGCCCCTCAGCCAGCAGCCCCACAAGTTCAAGTGTTTGCCTGTGCCTTCCTCTGGTGTAACTTCCTGCGTGTGCACGCGTGCCTGGGTCTCTCCAAATCTCCCTGTCGTGTCCCTCACAAAGACACCACTCATTGAATTTCGGTCCCATCCTAATCCAGCATATCCTCATTTGAAAAAAAAAATTATTGCTGTAAGAACTCTTAACATGAGATGTACCCTCCTAACAAAATTCTCAGTGTACAGTACATCATCGTTGACTACAGGTACAACGTCGCACAGCTGGTCTCCGGGTTTCTCTGTCTTGCCCAATTGCCTCGTCATAGTTTGACGGCACCTGCAAAGACCTGTTTCCAAATACAGTCACATCCACGGGCACAGGGGGTTCGGACGTTAGCATATCTTCATGGGGGACACAGTTCAAGCCACAGTAGGTGTGTTTGATGAAGTGGCATTTGGGGACACAGACTCTGGAGCGGCCTGGTTCCCAACCCTGGCTCTATGCCTCACTAGCAGGTTACCCAACCTCTCAAAGCCCTGGGTGCCCCAGCTTGGAAAATGAGCCTGACAGCCTCACCTACTTCCTCAGGCTGCTGGGACAGTCACATGGGATTGAGGACGATGTGAGTCTCCTGCCAGACAGAGAGAGTGCCCCTCAAGGCTGAGTCGTGACCTGGCCTTAGAATCATCATCCGGCCCTGCTACCCCAACTCAAATGTCACTTCCAAGCACCGAGAGACCCTGCTTTAAGGTTTAACAGAGAGCAGATGATTATGAAGTGGACCTGGCTCTTTACATGCAATGTTCACTCTGCCTCCAAGTCTTTCCTCTGCCTTCTCCAACTCTCATCTGCCTCCTTGCGTGAAAAGCTGGCTCCTTCCCAGCCTTCAGGCCTGGGCTTGGTTGACATTTATTCCCAAGGACCTCCCCGGTCACCCCACTGAGAGCAGCTTAGTGCTCGTCCCTCCCTTCTGCGAGCAACTGCGATGCTGGGGGCCCCCTCTGGCTAGGGGTGCTGCCTGACCCATCAAAGGGCACCCAAGGGGTGGGCCTCGGGCTGCCTGATAAAATACAGGATGCCCAGTTAAATTTGACTTTCAGATATGCAAGTAAAATTTTCTTAGTATAAGCATGTCCCCAACATTGTAAATATTGCTCCAAGGTACAGGTCAGACATGCTTGGAAGTTAATGCCCTGAGGGTGGTTCTGAGCCAGTGACAGATGGGAGCTGGTGGGGAGCACCCCAGTTTCCCTGGCCCTCATGAAGGATGCCTCAGGGGCAGGGTGTTCTGCATAGACCCCCAGAATTGCCCAGGTGGACTCTGCAACACTAGTTCACTGCAGCAACCCTTCATGAATACCTCCTGTGCGGGCTGCACCCCTTCCCAGTCTCTTCTCCCTGCCCCTTGGGAAAACAGCCCCCCCCTCCACAGCCCTACCCTCTTCTCAGGGACTGAATGGTGCCCCCTCCTTCAAAATTCATATGTTGAAATCTTTACTCCCAGTGTGATGGTGTTAGGAGCTGAGGCCCGTGGGAGGTATCAGGTCAAGGGGGATGGAGCTCATGAAAGGGATGGGTGCCCTTACTGAAGAGACCCCGGAGAGCTCCCTCGTCCCTTCTGCCATGTGGGGACACAAGAAGAAGTAGGTGGTCTGCACCAGGAAGAAGGTCCTCAACCAGGCGCACTGCCACCCCATCTCGGACTTCCAGCCTCCAGAGCCACAAGGCAATGAATGATGTTGTTTATAAGCCACCCGGGCTGTGGCCCTCTGTTACGGCAGCCCGACTGAGACACCTCCCACCGCTGTACTCCACGCAGACCTTGTTCATTTCCTTCAGAGCCCTTTCCTCACATGAGCACACTGGGCCTCTCTGCCCCACTCGGCTGCGCGCTCCGCGTCCTTCGCCGCCGCACCGAGCCCCGCGACGGCACTCAGCACGTACTGGACAGAGAATGACAAGACAAGATGGTGCACAGGAACGAGGCCGTCCATGCCAGGGACAGCGAGACGGCTGTCAGCTGTGCACAAGCGCATTCGGCGGAGGCTGGACTGTCGAGCCTTGAGGGTGGGTCTCCCAGCGTCTGTCGTTCAAGAATTTGACCTTGGGCAGAGCTCTTCGGCTCAGTTTCCTCATCTATAAAACGAGGAGCTGGGGCCCGATGATTTCTCTTGTGTCTTCTGGCTCTAAAATTCTATGACTCTATATTCTAGGTAATAAACTTTACAACTATGAATAAATTAATGGAAATGAATATTTAAATGATGTGCAAACATTCGTGCAAGTGCTTTCTTAGTCTTTTATGTAGTGGGAGAGTGAGGAATGAAACCGAGGTACCAACGATCGGAAATGTTTGTCGGTGAAGAACGGGGCCTTGCTCCTGTTTTTCTGAGAACAGTGTGTAGAAGAGTATCATCCATTAAAGAAGTCACAGAGGAAAAGGAGTTGAAAGAAGAGCAGGCAGCTGGGAAGCTGGGAGACCCCAGATGGAGGGGGTTCCATGTTTGGATATTCCCAAAAAAGTTTCCAGGGCTCAGACAAACAGCAAAGGAAAAAGGACCAAAATGCTCTCCATCTGTCTTAGTCCATTTGGGCTGTTATAACAAAATACCATGGCCTGGGTGGCTTATAAATAATAGAATTTTCTCTCTCACAGTTCTGGAGGCTGGAAGTCCCAGGTGAGGGTGCCAGCATGGGTGAGTGAGGGTCTTCTTTGGGGCCACAGACTTCTCATCGCATCCTCACACAGTGGGGGGCAAGGATCTCTCTCAAGCCTCTTTTATATGGCATTAATCTCACTCCTGAGGGTTCTGCCCTCAGATGCTAATTACCCCCCAAAGGCTCCACCTTATCACACCATCACATTAGAGGGTCGGTTTCAACATATGAATTTTGTGGCGAAACAACATTCAGCCACAGCACCATCTCTCTCACTCCTATGTCTGTCATGAGCTTCAACAATACTCAGCATAAGGGGATGATGCCTTGACATCAGAATGCTTCATTTATTTATCAAGATGAGCTCCTACCTATAAATCAAGTAGAGAACATTTTCGAAGGGCTGGTTGACTTGAACCAAAAACCTTGACTTTGATGTGTATAAATCACAAAAAGGAAGGAGGGGCTAGTTATTTGAAGGTACCACCTAACTTCTCATGGTGATAGCAAGCTAAGAAGGAGGCACAGAGGTAAGAGCCTCAGACTAAGCCTGTGCTGTGTCCAGTCCTGGGGATCAGGCAAGTCTGAGCATCAGGGATGGCTGGGGGAGCTCACCCACAAGAAACAACTGCATTTGTGGGAGGTGATTCTCAAGGTCCGATGAGACAGTTCATCTTCAAGAAGAAGAGAGGTGCACCTGATTAGCTTGACCTAGTTATAAAGCTTGAGCAGATGGGTGGAACTAGAATTTGAATTCAAGATGGAGGCTGTTACACAAATCTGTTCCCTACCAGGCCCACTAGACGCACATCTGGGTATTCCAGAATTTGGGGCCAATAAATGAAAACAATAAATGTTCTTTGGACAAGACTCTATTACATGATGAGCCTAAACACTTTGATACCTTGATCTTTTTCTGTCCTCCTTGCCTGGACATTACCCATGCTGTGTCCCAGAGGTCACCAACTGCTTGCTTTTTTTTTTTTTAAAGATTTATTTATTTATTTATTTGAGAGAGAGAGCATGAATGGGGTGGGGGCTGAGGGGGTGAGGCTGACAGAGGGAGAGAGAATCCTCAAGCAGACTCCCTGATTATTGTGGAGCCCAACACGCTGCTTGATTCCAGGACCTGAGATCATGACCTGAGCTGAAACCAAGAGTCGGCGGCTTAACCGACTGAGTGCCCCAGCCAAGTGCCAATTGCAAGTGTTTTGTTTTGTTTTTTAAACTTTCTGGCTTTTATTCCTACACCATGCTCCTTCAGAAAAGTACTTAAAAAAGTAAAACCTTGATGACCCTTGATTACTGAACTGAAAATAATATAGAATATACCAAATACACAATCTCAATTCAGTTTAAGTTTTCATCCCTCAATAATACAGAAAACGGAGTGTCTTCTTGCTAATAAATGATTAGGCTAAAGACCTCCTGAATAAGAAACCTCTGCAAAGCCAGGAGTTCTGTCAATACATGGGTTTGACCTCCTGCTGTTCTGACAAACAAAAATAAAACCTGACAGAGAGACAACAACAATGAAGAAAAACATCTACAGGTACCCAGTGATTTCCAAGTCTCAACGCCAGGCTGCTTATAAATCATGAACCCTTGTTCTGATCACAAAGACGCATGAACCAACAGCATCGGGGGATATTTACATGATTTGTCACATTTCCTCACAGCCATTGAGCCTTGGGATAGCCTCCGAGAGTCAAAGCGTCCATGACTCTCTGTAAGTGCTAAAGGCAAACATGGATCTCCTCCAGCAGCTCGGTTCTACACATATTTGCTGGGAACTTATTACGTACAGGGTGGGGATATAAGGGAGCAGAACTACCATTTCTTGACCACGGAGAGGTTAGGCAATGTGCCAGGTGCTTCTAATATCCTATTTCTCATAACAATCCCAAAGACCAATAAGAGTGTCCTCATGTCACCGATGAGAAATCTCAGGGACGTTAGGTCACTTGCCCAACAATACCCATCTGATAAAAGGTATTGGGACTGGATTTGGGGACTGTCGGACCCTGGAAATCCTTCCCTTTCCACCCTAGCCTCCCTCTCAAAGCAAAACACTCCATTTCTCGTTCAGAATTGTTGAAGGTGGTCTTCATTTTTCTGCCGACAAGAACACGAAATAGGAGCCAATAGCAATGCAAAGAAGTGCAGTTGGAGAGAGACGGTCTGGATGGAGTGTGTGTCGGGGGGCGGAGAGGAAAGACTGCTTCTCTCCCTTCACACAGGGACAAGAATGACTTGGGGTACCAGCCATTAAGTCTCTTCGGCAGTCAAAATTGGGTCAGATATTCTAGCAGAGAGAACAGTCTGTTCTCTGCTCCAGCTGTTATCTGAGCTGCACAGCTGGGGGGAGGACTCCAACTTGCTTCTTGGGCTCAGAGCTCAAGGCGTCCACAGCTCTCCAAGCAGCCTGTGCTGGCCTCTCCCAGCTGGAGTGAAGAGGAACGAGGTGGGGTGGGGGAAGAGGGAGAAGGGGAGCAGGTGGAGGGGAAATGAGAAGGGCATTCTTGTTTCTAGTGGAGCAACTGATTATCAGGTTAGATGGAAACTACTGGCTACATGGTTGCCAATCACTGAAAATCTCCTGCTGGTTGTTCCTGGGTGAGAAGCTGAATTCTTTACACAAGAACTCTGAAAATAGCCATCGGGGATGCTGATGAAATGCGGGTCCTGGGTACAATGAGATTGCTGTGATAAAGTCTGAAAGTCCTATTATGGGGTCATGCCCTGCGCAGCATCTACAAGGCTAGCAATACACTGGGATTTTCCAAAGCCCTTCAGACATAACGGGCTGGAGTCCTTGCTTTGGAGGGTGGGCACCTACATTTCCTAGATTTTAAGCTCCCATACCACTCATGAGCTGTTTCTAAATAATCCTGACATGCACAAGGCCAAATCTTGGACCCTGCCAACATGCTTGCCTGGAACACCTCCATCCCCATACATGTGCTGTTGAGTAAATGTAGTAAAGAGACTTCCTCGAACCACCTCCTACTCATCCGGATGCTATCGCTCCCTATTTCTGGGTTCTTGGTGAAAAAACAAGGAGTTGTTAGATGAATTTCATAATTTAGAGACAAATAATGAACACCAAACTCAGAACGAAATACCCTAGTGTTCATTTTATTTAATATTCTCCATTGGTGGAAATAAATTAAAAATGAACAAGGCTTGTTTATGCCCACCTCACACTGCTCTCCACTTTTGAATAGCAACCGCATATTAATTTGCCAAGATCCCATAAATTATAATTAGCCCGGAGGATTAACAACATAAATCCTTGAATTTAAAACCAACCTGCCCGGCTCTCTCTTCCCTATGCCCTAAAGTGAAAAAGAGCCATAAAACCTATCACCGCTACTTGATCCATTAAACTCCGGAGACATTCTTATTTCAGCTTAGCTAGTGGAGGTAGTCTTTGTTAAATCTTTTTAAAGTTACAGTAGCTCAACAGAAACTGAGAGACTGGGGGACAAGTATCTGTGTCAATGGCCAGCCCCAGCGCACGTTTACTCCTAGAACACTGGAAAGCGGAGCGTGAGGATGTTTCGGCTTGGCACCATTGTACGCAGCGTCCTGGCACAGATCTGAGATTAAAAGTGCCCCCCGACTCTACACTGTTCGTCATATATTGTCAAGAGTGCCAGAGTACTTGGAAGATGTGCACATACGTGCACATGTGTGCATACACACACACACACACACACACACAAATCATGGTCTAACCTTGCATCCAGCCAAGTTCATGCCAGGCTGACCAGGGAGACGAGGAAGGATAATGTTGCTCGGATAATGAAAGTATTTAACACAAGACTATGGCAAATTTTACAACACTGGCTTTCCTGATGAGGAAGATGCAAAGTGCTTTGAAGCACTCACAGCACACATCTGTGCCCAGCGCAACCTGGGCACTCTCTCTTCCTGAAGACACACCTGCACCCTGTGGTCAGCCAGTTACACCCTCCCTGTGCAGCGGCCAGCGGTTAGAGCTGAACTCCAGGACAACAGGTGGGTGTGCGGGTAGCTACGCAACCCGCATGCAAGTCAGCTGTGCAGGCCATCTCCCCGGACCTGGCATCTGCAGGGGAAGGTGAGCGACCCAAAGGAAATCCTTGGCTTCCTTTCCTTATTTTTCAGTCTCACTCTGCTCTCCCTGCTTTCTTGGCCTTCAATGGGGCTCCTAGTCCTCGCAACCCATCTCAAGACTGAAAAGATGTAAAAGACTCAAGAAAGGTTCTATTTGAACGTGGGGCCTGAAAATGTGCATACCATCTACTACAAGGGATCAGGGACACGCTTAGCTGGAGATTTGGGGAATGTAATTATGTGGCCCCCAGAAAAGAAAAGTAAGGCTGGTCTTTGGATTCTCTAAGAGATGAAAAAGTGAAAAAGTCACCATTCCACATGTTGCTTAGGCACTACGCCCAATGGACCCCTGAGTAGATTTCTTCTCCTTTTTTCATGGACGTAACTGGCGAGAACTGAATGGCAAGCATAAGAACAAAGGTAGGGGCGCCTGGGTGGCTCAGTTGGTTAAGTGACTGCCTTCGGCTCAGGTCATGATCCTGGAGTCCCGGGATCGAGTCCCGCATCGGGCTCCCTGCTCGGCAGGGAGTCTGCTTCTCCCTCTGACCCTCCTCCCTCTCGTGCTCTCTGTATCTCATTCTCTCTGTCTCAAATAAATAAATAAAATCTTAAAAAAAAAAAAAAAAAAAAAAAAAAAAGAACAAAGGTAACGAATAAGAAGTCATCCTATGGTCATGGACTTTGGGAAAATCTGATAGGTGTACTTTGTCTAGAAAAATGCACTCAAATTCCAAATGTTGCACATAATTTCAAGGACTTTGTAGACACCCCAAGTTTATCCTTGAATCCCTTAATCTTAGAGTAAGTCAGTAGAATTTAAAGGTAAAGAGGGATTGCACTTCCCATGAGAGTTCGGTGGGCGTGACTACAAGAGTCTGAATTCTAAAGATTTCTCCATCTGAATTTAGGGAGCACAGGTAAAAGTCTGAGGTTCCAGGCCAAAGATTCAGAATGTGCTCCCCTGAGAATCACTAGGGAAGAAAGTTTGTTTACAAGTGGTTCTCAACTTCAGCATTCCTCAGAATCCCCTGGAGGGCTGTTTAAACCCAGACTGCAGCCCCAGCCCTGCATTCAGTAGGTCTGTGGGTGGGGATCCGAGAATCTGCATTTCTAACAAGTTCCCAGGTGCTGCTGCCAATCATGGAACCACACTTTGAGAACCATTAGTTTAAATTTATTACTGAAAACTGTATAACAGGATACTATGGGACCACTGGAAATGCTGCAGGATGGTATTTACTGACACAGAAAGATATTCACAATATCCTGTTAACAAGAGAAATCAGATTATATAGAATTGTATACAATATAATCCTGTTTCTGTTGGGTTTTTTTGGGGGGGTAAAAGCAAAAGTGGCTGTATGTGTGTTTATATTAATACCTAAATACATGTTTGAATATAAAAGTGGATTGAGGTATAGATATACATATGAATACAGCTACAGGTAGGGAGCTAGCTAGGGGTATGCATATGATGGACAGTCATCCTTTTCTCTGAGTTCTGAGATTATGACTGCTCTGCTTGTTATTTTTGCTTACCTGTATTTTCTATCTTTTCGACACTGAACATAAACTGTTTTCAATATAAGGAAAAAAGTTCCTTTTAACTGTGAGAAACTACAGCAGACTGCCATTATTCGGGCCCTTCTGCGCCTGTCACTGCTCTCTGGGAGGTGCTAATCCTGGTGGAGCGGGGACTCCATGAAAGTGTAGTATTGGAACACCCTAGAATCTCTTAATGAATTAGTAGCATGTATTTTTGGTCTATTTTCAGTGGGTCCCAAAGTGACTCTCTGAGAACCACTGATGCTGGGGCAGTGACCTTGTTTACATTGCTCCACAAAAGGAATGGGGATTAAAATGTGACATGCATTTTAGAATGCATGTATACACATATGTGCATTTTGCATGTTCATATACATGTGTGTCTACACACATGGGCATTTACATGGGTGTATGCATGTGTAGAGATATTTTAATGCGTATAAACTGACGTCAGGTTGTTAACTGGCTTTTCATGGGAAGAACTGTGTTCTACACTGAGATTATATCTTTCCTGTTTTCTGGCATTAAAGCATTGTTTTATTGTAAGATGGATGAATGGATGGGTAAATAGATGATAAAACTGAGAATAAAATGCCATTCGCTGTAAAATTTTTTCAACTTTGATGCATGTTTGTGAATTTTCATAATGTTGGGGGAAATGATTTGTCTTATGAAATGTTGATAGCCGGTAACTGAGGCTTTATGAAAATTATTCATGTCCTTACATCCCAAAATAAAATGCAGGCATCCCTACGTTATTCCATTTAAAAAAAAAATTTGCAATCTTTAAGGGTTTGAAAACCAATGCCCTAGAGTAGCTCCCACTTGTGAGTGGGGGCCTTCTATGTGATTCTAGCTTCAAAGTCTCGCTGAAGGGAAACGGCAGGATTTCTGATGTTTTGGGCAAGGTTGTTTTTCTAGCCAAAAAGGTGCCACCGCAAGGCTGTTCCTATCTTTTCTTGGGAACGCTTAGGGACTCCAAAGCCTGAATTGCCCTGTTCATGGACTCCTCTCTTGGAATTTCACGCATCATTTTCAATTAAGGAACTCTTTCTACAGGACAAGGCCACCTGGTATGTCCTACAAAGCATGTCTGTAGACAGATGTGTAGACATGTGCCTGATGTCATTAAAATGCCGGTGCTTGGACGGGGAGCTCTGATTTGCAGCTCACCTTAACCATTCTTGATCACGTAGAAATGAATGTCTATGATGGGTTGAGCTGTTTAAACAGCAAATCTAGTATTAACAAAGGAAAAGACCTCTTTCTGAATAGAGTTTAGCTAGTCTGTAGCTGGACTTCCCAGGTCATTTTAAATGTTGCTGGGTTAGTTAAGATCTTAAACATTAACTCCATTAACAAAGTTGGGTTACATATGAAACCGGACGATCTAGAAGAAATTGGGACCCAGCTCTTCATCGCCTCTCTGTCTGTATTGAAGCTGGTGTGTTCCAGTAAGTTTCCCCAGATTGGGGAGGGGGTTGGCACTCAGTAAAATGGGGAGAGGACCTCCAATCCGGGGGGGGGGGGGGACAGATCCTTGCAGTTTTCCATTGAGCAGCGCTCTGAACACTCCCTACTAAAGCTTTTGTTTTGTGATACTCTAAGCATTTTTCCTTATGGAAGATTTCAGCTGCCTGATTCCCCTAAAGGTACTTTAATACCTGTGCTGGGAGGAGAACGGTCACTTCATACAGAAATTAAATACATAAATTAATAGATGCCTCTTCGGAAAGCCTTTCAAACAGGGAGTCCAGCTGCTTCAGAGACTCTGCAGTCAATAGGTCAAGGCCTTGGTTAATGTATAGGGAAAGGCAGAGGAGGGATTAATATGGTCCAAGAGATTCAGCAGAGATCAACAAATATGTTCTGAGATTTAACCACTTAGGCGAGTATTTGCCTTGGTCAGGAAACGCCTAAGAAGTTTGTGCTGAGAACTTGCTCAAATCAAGAGGCAGATGAAACTGGGCCTGTCCTGTCATCCTTTTTGCTCCTATCCGGTCAAGGTCTTGGCTGGTCAGTCCAGATGGAAGAGGAGAAGGAGAAGGAGGGGAGGAAGGAGGAGGGAGAGGAAGAAGGGGAGGGGAGAGAGGAGAACGAGGGGTTGCCGGCCAGAATGTGGGTGTCCAATCACACAGAGACATTCTGCCCTTCATCCATCTTCTTCAAAGATCAGAAAAGTATCACTCCCAGGGGCGCCTGGGTGGCTCAGTCAGTTAAGTGTCTGACTCTTAGTTTCGGCTCAGGTCATGGTCTCAGGGTCATGAGATCGAGCCCCATGTTGGGCTCCTCACTCAGCGGGGAGTCTGCTTGAGATTCTCTCTCTCTCCCTCTCCCTCTGCTCCTTCCCTCCAGGCTCTCTCAGAGAATGCCTTTGATACAAGTGAGTTGGAAAGACTCCTCAAGAGTTGGATGAAAAAATAAATTTTAGACTCAGAACCTCTGAGATCTCAGAATTATATCCCAACGGCTTGAAATCTTTACTGAGTGGTTGCAATATGCACAGCTCTTTCCTGGGTAGGCACTCTAATGAGATCATTTTCCAACTCTGTCAGCATCTCTTTTACCTTTTTGTTATGTACCAAGCTTCAGTGTAGGGTTTCCTTCAACTGAAATTTTCAGCAACTTTAAACAAGTTTCAAAAGCATGGTGTTTGCTAAATGCAACAGACCACAGGCATTCTCCTATATTTCATATCCCCCATGGCCCCTAACAGGGAATCTAGCACCTACCAGCTAGATTCACGGAAGTTCGAGAATGCAAGGAGAGCTCAGGTGCATAGGACCACCCACCCAGGATGCCCATTTGACAAATAAGGTAGCTGAGCCCTAGAGCAGAATACCTCCTGCCTAAAGTCACAAGGTGCCTCTAAATAACTGAATTAATAAGCACAGAGCATGCGTTTCAGTTTCATTTTTGTGGGCAAATTATTTTCCAGAAGGGATTTAGAGGAGACGTTCAGAGAGAATTGCAGAATTTGTACCAGTTTCCTCAAAAGCACGTAAGCACTCAAGTAGAGTGCTTTGCTTGTTTGTCTTCCTTTCTGTCCTTATCCATGGAGGGAGGAGGGAGGGGGTGCGGTGCGGCCCTGAGTCAGGTGTCAACTCTAGATAAGTCTTCCAGAATTGTCTACTGTTCTACCCATGAAAGTCTTCCATTCCCCAACAAGATGTTCTATTTTTTGAAAACCAAAGCCCTAAAGCATGTTTCTCTTACATATCCCATAGCCCTAGAAGGAAGTATCCAGAAAGTAGATGGAGAAGCAGCAACTAAATAGTAGCACTTTATTTTTTAAGGGCAGGTAGTATGGGAGAGAGAGAGAGAGAGAATGAGAAACGATCTCAGGTCTAAGTTCCTTTGGAAAGTTTCCATTATTTGCTTTTTCTGGAAAGAAGAGTCCTGTGGTCATCTACTTCAAAGGAGGACTTCATGCATTTGCCTGAATGAAAAGACTCACCAGGGACATTTGCTGAAATACAAATTCCCGGGTCCCATCCCAGACCGACTTCACTGCATTCCCCAAAATGGTCCTCATCATAAAGTAATTTTGGGGAATGTACCAACTTTCCATCTGCTGAGTGCACCTTACCTGACAAACCCAAATCTCTCTGACACTTGGAAATGGTCTTGTTTTGGGAGTGACACCACCCTTAATCTGGGTCTAAAACATCTCTCAGGATCTCTCTTCATACAAGGGCATTTCAAAGGAAGCCAAATTCAGTCCTCTTATCTATTTATCTTTCCTGTACACAATGCAGAATCAAGGACTACATTTCTGACTTGCCGTTTTTGGAAGGACGGCTTCTAAAAATGGTTTTTGACAAACTCTGGTGCATGTTCCCTCCCTCCCCTGCCCCCCATGACTTTTCTACAGGTGCCAAGTCTACGGAAGAAATTATGTTCAGCTACCGTGGAGAAAGTCCCCCGTTGGGCACAACACACACGTCGAGCCCCTTCCTGCAAGTCGATGGCTTCTTAATAACGTCCACTGCCCTCCACTCTAAAAGGGAGATCTTGAATCTGCTCCACGGGGGGATTGGAAATGCACGGTGTGCTCCAAAGGGAAGAAGGACTATTTCTGCAAGCACAGCCCCCATTCTGAATTATTTTAATTGCAGCCTGGTGATGCCAAGGTGCTGAAGCACCCCCTTAGGCTGAGTGCTTAGCCAAGAGGTACTGAATTAAACTGTCAGAACATGCAGAAAAATTGCAACTCGGCCTGTCAACAACATTTGTTAAGAGACACGGGTGAGGCTGGTGACTTGTGTAGGAAAAGAGCCGCCTTGCAGAGCCATCAAAGCACAGCCTGGAACTAATGGGGTATTCAGAAGCCTTGTTCTACTTCATTGGTCAAAGCCAACACAAGCCTGTAAGATTTGGGCCCGGTTGCTGTTTATTACTATGGTAATAAAGGCCACTTAAAGATACAAACCCATCTTGTATTGGCGCAAACCCAGGGCTTCTTTTCTAAATCGGATCACTAATGCCTGCCCTCATTTCTCAGGCTCTTTAAAAGGATCTCCTTTTTTAAGGAAAAAAGAGAGAGGAAAAAAAAAAATTAAGACTCTTGTCAAAGGATGACATAGGGGTCTTGATCATATTTATTCTTGGCTGACTTTTTTTAAAACATTTCTCTGAGAGGGCCAGTTTTATGTGCCATTTTGGCTACACGACAGATCCCTGGTATTTAATTATAGACGCTAATCAAGGTGTTGCTGGGAAGGTATTTGGTAGATGTGATTAAAGCCAATAGTTGACTTTGGGTAAGGGAGATTATCCTAGATAATCTGGGTGGGCCTGATTCAATCAGTTGAAAGGTCTGAAGAGGAGAACTGAGTATTTCCTGCCAGTAGAAATTCTGCCTGTGGTCAGGAGCTTCAGCCCACACTGAGAGTTCTAGCTGGCCTTTCCTGAGTGTTCACCGCCTGGATTCTGGGCTTTCCCAGGCAAGTCCCAGAATCACATAAGCCAATTCCTTGCAATAAATCTCTTAATATATATCTCCTACTGGTTCCACTGTTCTGGTTGAACTCTGTTATTCATAGTCCCTTGTCACTCATATGTCAATTAAGTATCTTTTAATTAGAAGGCTCAAAGTTAAGGCCCGTGGGCTGCAAAGGGCCATGTTCTTTTTGACCCACATTTGTGTATTTGGTACAATATGTTAAAGGTAAAATAAAGGTAAAATAAAGGACCTGGTTGCTGATATTTAAAACTCATGAAGATCTTCCCCGCCCACCCCACCCCCACACAAGCATGAATCTACATTTCTTATTTCTCTTAGAAAAGAAAGAAAAAAAAAATCAGAGGATCTGACCACCCTGATCTATATCCCCATATGGCAACAATCAGCTAGAATGGAAGGTGACTTCCCCTTTGTACAGAGCATGTGCTCTGCGGTTTACCACAGTCTCCACCGTTCCCTGTTGTGTCCCTCAGCAGTGAGGTTAATGATCATGGGCCTGCATATTGTTTTTCTTAACGTAAAGAGAAAAGTGAAAGATGTATCATACCATTTGCTCTGTCAAAAGTACGAATAACAGATAGAAGGAGAGGGCCATGTGTTTCAAGAAAATAAAAAGGAAGGTCTGTATTTCTCTGCAGAAATGAATGCTATTTCTCTGAATTCAGGTTTCCCACAAGGTGTGTCTGATTTGTTATTACCCACCTCAACTCATTTCATGTATGTGACCTTGCTAGTAAACACTTATTGTTTGCAATTCCTGTCTAACCTTGCATATTTTAGACAGGAAAAAAAAAAAAGACTATGAAACAATACTTGTTACTCCTCAACAACAACAACAAAACCCTCGAGATGATCCTCAAGAAAGTTTGCTCAACCTGTAGGGATACTATGATAATTGCCTTTTGGGGAGATTTACTGAAATACAACCAGGGGTACCAGAAGGGCATGAAGGAAGTGGGCAGATCTCATTGCCCCTCTTCCTAAGCAATTCTTACAAGTATTCTTCGGACTCTGGGGGTTAGTGAATTAGGTTACCCAGGTTAAACACGATCCAGGAGAAAACACCACACACCAAGAACCTGGGAGTTTGTGTTCAATCTTCCCATCCTCCATCTCACAAATGGAGACTCAGTTACCCTGTCCGTGAAATCACAGGGGTCCCCACGGTTGTGATTCTGCCTCTGCCTGGAATTCCTGGGTCCAATCCTACATCGAATGAATGTGTTTCTTTGGAAAATGAGGCTCAGGAATCTGTATTTTTTTAAGCTCCCAGATGATTCTGATGAGCAGACAGGTTTGGAATTCACTGGAATAGAGAGTGTCTCAAGTTTCTTCCAGCTCAAAAACCTGATGTACCTAGAAATCAAATTCTGCAGGCGCCTCTCTGGACATTGGACAGGCAATGTTCCAAACGTATTAATGCTTTTGGGCCACTGGGATATGTTTTAAAGACTTGAAGCATTGCCACGCTGCCTTAGTCACCTGGCAGGACCTGACTTATCATTTTGCCTGTAATTTATGTTGCCTGGTGGTTTGGAAATTCACTTGAGGTTCGGATCCGAGGCAAGATTCAATGGTCAAAATCAATAGATTTGAACTGTGATTGCTGGATGAAAGACTCAAAGCTCCTTGGTTTCCATTCTGAGCCCCCTACACCCTTGTACCGGGAAACACAGCTTATGGGAGGACACTTAGGGAAAGATGATCGCCTTTCCTAAATAAAGGGAAGAAAGTGTCCTGTACTTTCTTTTTTTTCTTTTTTTTAAAGATTTTATTTATTTTGACAGAGAGAGAGAGACAGCGAGAGAGGGAACACAAGCAGGGGGAGCGGGAGAGGGAGAAGCAGGCTTCCCGCTGAGCAGAGAGCCTGACGTGGGGCTCGATCCCAGGACCCTGGGACCATGACCTGAGCCGAAGGCAGACGCTCAATGACTGAGCCACCCAGGTGCCCCGTGTCCTGTACTTTCTAAAGATCATTTGGAAACAGAATCAAACTCCACAGTCCTCACCCCTAGCATACAAACCTAACCCCTTTCAAGAGTGTATTTTTAAATGTCATCCTTCTTGAAACCTGAGGGGCTCTCTCTGGTCCTCAGCAGGAAAGGGTTATGTTTTCTCCCAATGCAAACAAAGGACATTAGAAAGCATGAGGACAGGACAGTGGTGCTGCGGTGCCACCACGAAAAAAATATGGATTTTGCTTTTGTAATGTGTGACTATTAGATCACAGTGTTGGTTGCAATAAATTATCACTTTCGGTTCCTGCTAATTGCTAGAATCTTCTGCCATGGGCTGCAGTGCTGTGGGCCAAAAAAACAACAACAACAAAAAACCCAAAACACACACACACACACACACACACTTTTCTTTCTTTTTTTTGAGCTAGATACAAATATGCATCCTGCTGGATTGTGAATGGCATCTCGGATCTTGAATACATGCCTAAGGAAACAGCTGGGGATGAGGGCCTGGGAATCAAAGACATCATTATGCAATTATTGAGAAAAGCAGGCTCTTTACAGAAGAGAATTCTGACTTCTCTGTGAGGCCACTGACCCAGGGCACCGTCTGCCCTCCATGTATCGCTGTCAGTAACGAGGACCTCCAGGCTAAAGCACAACCAGGTAGGTGAACTCCTACTGAAGCTCAAACTGAAAGTTTAAAGAAGTCCAGTTTGGTGCTTTAGATGAATCCTTCTACATCTCTGCCACAGAAAGTGCAAAACCCAAAAAGGACAGCAAGCCCTGTCCTCCTCAATGTCCTACAATCCCAAAGAATCCCCATAGATGTCCCCACCCATGGCGATCCTTTCTGCTCCCCAGTGAAATCTTGTGAACACAGATCCCTACTTCAGGCTCCTCATTATTCTGTAATTCTGGGAAGAAAGCTACCATAGAGGGATCCAGTATTTACGGAGCACCTAGTGGGTTCCTAGCAATGGGAATGCAGCAATGAACAGAACAGAGGAAACGCCCACCCTTCCAGAGTGTGCATTTCTGTGGAAGGGGAGAGAAAATGAACTGAATGGCCTGATGGTGATGGCGTATGGAGAAAAATAAAGCAGGTGAGGGCAAAGGAGTGCTGACGGGCATGAGAAGGCAGACTAACTTTAAGCACGGTATGGAGAGAAGTCTTCCTCAGAAGGTACAAGAAAAGCAGGCAGAGGTGAGGCAGGGAGGCCGGCACAGCTGGAACAGAGTGAGCAAGGGAGAGAGCCCAGGAGGTGAGAATAGGGGCCTGGGAATGGGGACAGCAGGAAGGATCCCACAGCCATGGCCAAAACCAGCTTCCACTAGGAGTGACACCTGAAGCCTCTGGAAGGTTCTAAGCAGGGGGAAAATGTGATCTAACTTATGTTTTCAAAGGAGACTCTGGTTCCCTGTTGAGGAAAGATCCGGTGGGGAAAGCGTGGGGTGCCACGAGACCCATGAGGAGGATAGGATGGTAATCCAGTTGGGGGGTGAGGCTGGGTGAGGCTGGGTGAGGCTGGGTGAGAAGAAAGGCTTTCTCAGTCTTCATTCCTGCTTGTGAGGTCTGCTACCCGGTACTCTCCCACATATTACCTGCACTGAGGCAAGTCTCCCAGCTGTCCCAATAACTGCGGAATCCCTGAGCCCAGCACGGTGCCTGGCACACCGAACATTTGCGACGTGAACGGTCCCGCTGTGAAAAACCTGGCAGGTAATGGTCTAGTTATTCACCAAGAGGAGTGATGAGTGATAACCAAATGTGCCTCCATTCGTTCTATCTTCTCTGCAACTTGAGCTCCTTCTCGCTCTCTCTGTCTCTGTCTCTCTCTCTGTATTGGAAGAGGACAGTCTGACCGATGGCCCAGGCCTGATGCCAGAAGCCCTGCAGCCGCCCCGCCTCTTCCGCTGGCCGGCTCTCTGACCTTCCACATGCCATTTATTTCGCCTGTGCCTCAATTTCTCTATCTCGAAAATAAGAATAATACTGCCAAGGGAACATTATGAGGATTAATGAGGCAATAAGGCCATGCCTGAAAGCAGTTTGAGCGCCTTGAAGAAACAGCTATAAAAGAGGGGTCCACTTTTCCATCTCATCTCTCTTTTTCTGCTAAATAAAACTGCTGGAGGGAGAGCAGAGGGTCCTGTTGGTTGGGGTCCAGAGGAAAACAAGAGGCAGACAAAAGCAACAGGTGTTTCCTCAGCCAGGGTCACCTTCGGTCGATTCCAAGGCACCCTGGCACTTCCAGAGGGGTCCCTTTGGCAATAGAAGGGGTGGGGTGGGAGAGAATGTCCAAGGAATCCTGAGGATTATTTTGCCTCAATTTGGGGACCAGAAATGACCTCAAAGGGGCTTAGAAATAAGCCAGAACTATGTTGCCCCTCCTGTATGCCCAAAGAATTCAGAAGCTGACAAGGCGATCGGCAAATCCCCTCGGTGGTAATGTGAGGGAAAAATTGCCCAAGACGCCCATCTGGTTCGGGCTGATGGCACTCCTGGGTGCACACACTGTAAATTTGTTGGATCAATAAATATCGGGCTCCTTTTAATGAAAGAAACACTATTATTTTCCTCTTATTGCCTCCCTGATTGCCTCTTCAGGCTTCTTTACACAGGGGACGTTTTTGTTACTCCCCACTCGAGGGGTATCTTCAGATGGTCACTGAGTTTATACATTTGCCTCCGTACATCTTTATACTAAAGCTTTTAGCAAATGTCAACTTGGTCTTTGACAGAAAAAAAAAAACCAAACAACCTCAGACGAATTTTTTAAAGGGATACTCATCAGCTGGACGAAACGTCGTTGGGCATTCGCAGGACTGAGGGGTGAGGGGGTAGGACAGGGTACGTGTGGACGGACGATTTATCTGTCGAAATGTTGACCCTAATTTAGAGCAATTCTTTGGGTATCTGTTCCTCCGTGCACTCCCTTATTCCTTCCATACCGCTTGCTGAAGTCCTTGTGCACAGAGTACTGAGGGCTGGCCTGTTCCCGGCTTCCTCCCCTTTCTCTCTGGGAAGGAGGGGGCCAGGAAGCTGTGGCGAGAGGTCTGCTCTCGCTGAGTCACCAGTTCTCCCTTTCTCCTTTCCCCTCCAGGCTTGTCATTCTCTGTCAAAGGGCACTGGGGGTGGGGGGCAGGGGACAAAACTATCAATGGTCTGAGAAAGAGGAACAGGACTTATATCTGATTATCCTTTTGATGTTCATTCAAGTCACCAAATCGGCTGCAGTGTCTCCCTCGCTCTGGCCGGAAGCTTGTGGTAAAAATTAATGTCACTGTGTTTGTTGTGGGTGTCACCCTGGTATTGGGTAAAAATGAGCGGGGTCCGGTGCTCTGCCCAGTGTGGTTGCCGAACCGCTCGGGTGGTGAGAATGGTTCCCTTTTTCATTGAGAAAAAATAAATGAAAAAATAAATATAAATCATAGTATGCGTCGCAAGCCGGATTTTTATGCAAATAGAAGTTCCATCTAAATTAAACAGAAAAATACTGGGTCGAAATAAGTCACTGAACATTTCTTTTTGATCCCATGATGAACAGTACTCGTTGTTTGTTTTGTTTTGTTTTGTTTGTTTTTTAAGGAGAAAATGGAAAGAAAAACAAATCCAGAGCCTCATGTCTCAAACACACAACTATTGTAAATAAATTGGTGTGTTTAGTGTTTTGGTGCTTTCTTTTCACTCCAATAGCTGCCTTGCTCTCTTACCCTCTCTCCCAGCTTTGCCATGACATTTTGTTTTTATCACAGATGTAAATGTAATTTTTTGCCCTGATTGTTTTTCTTTAGAAAGTGTCATTCTTTGCCCTGATGTAGAATAGTCTACTGATGGCCATGTCAGAGTGGTTTCACCGATGTCCAAGCATCTCTCTTTACAGCTGGTTGCGTTGCTAAGTATAAGGGAGAAGACAGCATTACACACATTTGGGGCCACAAGCTGAATGTCCATCGGCAAGGATGGGGCACTGATTCAGGCTGAAACCCTCACTCTACTCCTATGGAGCCACTGAAGGATGTGTTTTAAATTAACATCTACATCAATTCCAGAGAGATCTTCAAAAACTGTCACCTTTGTGTCCAGTCCTAGGGAAATCATGTCCCTGAAAGGTACATAAATCTGTCTCTGTTTCCATCACAATTCATTCCCTGCCGACCATTTCTTTAACTGGACAAAGGATGTTGCCAGGCTGAATTAGATCAGGCTAAAGGCCAATTACAAAAAAACAGTGACAAACGTGGCAGCCGGCTGGCCCCTTCCCTTAGCTGCTGCTGAAACCCGTAGACCCGGTTCCTCACAGACCCGGTTCCAGGGGAAAGGGATCCCCACTGCTGGAAGACACGGAAGGTCCCTGTGGCAGACAGGGTCTCAAGAACAAGGTTCACGTCCCCATCAGATGGCGAACTGAGCATTTGGGGACAACTGAGTGACAGTGCCTCTGGCTTTATTGAAGTTAAGTGAAGAGGACAAGCAAGGTGGCTGCCATTTTGCTGTTCTGTTTTCAAGCAAGCCAGCACAACTGATTCCTTGCCCCCAAAGGCTTCCCTCTCTGTTATCTCTTTGGATTTTAATATTGTTAAAGCCTTATTAATAGGTAGGCTAAACACACATGTAATGAATCCCATTAGTCACAAAGAGCTCCCTGCACCCAAGAAGGAAAACGCTGGCTCACACACAGCAAACCTCCCTAGTTCGCACAACCTGGAAGGGAAGCTGATCGGAATTACGCATTTTCTTAAAAACAGACAAACATACCAAAGACCAACGACAAGTCTGTGCAGAAAGCCTCTTTAGAAAACCAACTTTTATCTAGCAAAGTCCTTAAAAGAATAGGTAAGAATATCCTTGAGTAAGTAGGAGTCTAAAATGCACAAGGGTACTTCCAAACTGCTTTCTTGCAAAGGGTAGACTACTCCAGATTGTTCTGGAGTATTCGTTGCTTAGTAAACCCTTTCTCCAAAGTGAGAGCACAGGTGAACTTCAAGCCAAGTCCTGAATCCAAAGGATCATAAACTCCAGATTCCAAAAGTCCACATTAACGGAGATTGGGTATAATGGGCACCCTGTGGGGGAAGGTGTATGTTGCTCCCGCCTGTCAGCCTTCAAGTTCAATTAGACTCACAAAAGCAACGGAAGGGCTTCAAAGCAGGAATGAGATAACAAAATTGTCTAACACCGAGGTCAGCATATAGCAAGAAGTGAGAGAAAAAAAAGAGGCATAGCATTCTTAAAAAAAAATTAAAAAAGCAGTCCTGTCTACAACTTACTGTGGGAGTTTTGTTTTTGCTTTTGTTTTTTGCATTGTTTTTGTTTTATGGGAAGTGGAAAGTTTGACTTCCAAGACCTCCAAAGCAGGGCACGGCCAGGCACCTCGATAACAAGTGCCTTCTCTGCACAGAGCTCCTTGGTCTCTCCCATTGGCCCCCTTGGCACTCCAGAGCCTTCCTAGCACACGCTTGCCCCAGGGCCTTGGTACTTACTCTCTATCAGCACCCCTCATCCCAAATTTTTATGCAGGTGTCTGGTTACAGGCAACTCATCAGACAGACTTCTCTTGAGTTGCACAGCCTCTTGTCCTGTCCTCTTAACAGCTGCAGATTACCTTCGCAGCACTTTACTTTCCCTGACACGTCCTGATTTGTTTAACATCTCTTTCCACAAGGAAAATAAAAACTTCCTGTGGGCAGGAGTTTTATTCCTTTGTGCACTGATAGATCACCAGGGCATGCACACAGAGCGCCCTTGATAAACAGGAGTTAACTGAATGAACAAGGGAATGAATGAATGAGTATATGAATAAATGTATACGGTTATATACAGAGAGGGTGATTCGAGACACCCATGTCACTCGTGAGTGCGCCCCCCCCCCCCTCACTTACACACACAAAGAGAGAGAGAAAGGGAATCAGTAGGGACAGCGTCCAGGAGGGAATCTTAACCTGCCCCTGCCCCACTCAGACCTATCAAGTCAAGAAACAAGTCTTTATGTGTCTTCCAGTAACATTAATTGTTGGTCATAAAACTTCAAAGAAACAGATATTTATAGCTTGATTAAAGCCCTTTTTTTCCACACACACTCACCACAGCACTTTCCAACTCAGTTCCCATGAGCGTACTGAAAACAGCATATTCTGCCCACTTCCTGTTGAAGCCAGTTCCTTAACCGCTTCAGTCCTGAAGCTCTTTCTTTTTTTTTTTTTTTCCAGTTTCAGGTCTTTCAGTTTCTCTTGGGTTTTC
The DNA here is from genome assembly GCF_002201575.2 of Neomonachus schauinslandi. Lineage (NCBI taxonomy): Eukaryota > Metazoa > Chordata > Mammalia > Carnivora > Phocidae > Neomonachus > Neomonachus schauinslandi. The sequence goes on along the minus strand of NC_058418.1, from coordinate 50,707,782 downwards.
ACAGTTGGGTTTTTTACTCCTTTTCTCAGGCACCCAAGCCCCCAGTGAGCCGCCCCCACAGCCACCATGACAACAGGGGCAGCGAAGACACATTCACCCCAGCGGTGTGAAAACCCCCTTCCCAGGGAAAAATGAACAAAGGCTACAAGGTTTTGCAAGGTCCGGGCAACCGAAATGGTCATCTGGCTACCCAGGCCTGACAATTTGAGGGACTGGGGAATATTTAGTTAAGTGCACCAATTCAAAGAAGAAATCCCTGTTCATATTTATAAATATTGGTCCTTGAATATTTGTGATAATGATCATTTACTATCCACCATTTGCCAGAAACTGTAAATATTTTTCTAATCAGTACAGAAATCTTGTAAGATGGGTAACTAACATCTCTGTAGTAAACAGGAGTGGATAGATTCCAAGAAGGTTAAGAGATCTGTCACCCAGCTACAAAATGACAGAGCTAGCCTCTGGACCCACCACACTCTGCCTTCCTGATGAAAAACCACATTTACAATCCCTGGTTCGGGATATTGGTAGCATGGGAATTGTATGAATTACACACAAGGAAGGACATGCAAGTGCCCTAATTCAGGCAAAATGGAATTGGCTCCATTCCTGATAAGAGCTATATTCAATGTACATGGAGTCAATCATACGCTCCCTTATTACATTAATATCAGGACAAAAAAAAAATAAAAAGTATGTTCCAACAGGAAGCATCCTTTGGGAAAGAATTGATCAATATGTATGTTCAGCTTTAAAGGATGGAGGTCAGATTTTACCCTGGGCTTCTATTGACATTGCTGTTTGGTAGGCTATGAATTCCTTTGAATATTTGGGGTATGTCTGAGGTAGTCCTAGCAGCCCACAATAAGTACTAATTGTGGTAATTAATAAGTACTATGTGGTTCTAAACATGGCCCACATGGCTGAGAAATGATGTACCCACAGCGAAAGGAGCCCCTCTATAGATGTTATCATCTGAGAAAAATGGAAACTAAAGTGGTCTCCACAGGATCGAGTTAGAAAAGCCCTTTTATTGTCAAAAAGAAACCCCCAAAGAACCACTCTGCTTCTTCAGGTTGTCATTTTTCTGACTCTGCATAAGTGCAGTGGCCCAGATAATACTCGCTTATGACCAGGAGGTTGGCCTTTGCATTGTTCATCAGTGGAAGGTGAGGCAGCTCATCAACGCTGCCCACTCCTCCAGAGCCAGACCCACAGTGCTCTGCCCACCTTGTCTTTATCGAATCTGGACCTGAAACAGGCTCACGGGGGAAATCCCTGCTGCAGAATTCCTGCCAGTTTTTGCATTGCTGTGCTGGAGAGATCCATTGCACTGTGATGTCCTGCTTCCTCTCAACCTTCAGGTGTTCCATCCACAGGCTGTGCTGAGGATTGCAAGTCCAGCCTGCTTGGAGGCCACCACTTGGATTGTGCCCAGATAGTCTGCAGCCTAGCTGGGGACCAACGGCATGGCCTGGGAAGATGCGCTGATCCCAACAGATTTTTCTCTTTTAGGAATCTGGTGGAGTCAGTAGCACCAGATGAAGTCATACCATAGAGAGGGATCAAAGAGGCCAAGAATGGGATGTATAAGTCACACTTAAGAGCAAGCAGAAGAATGATGAGTAAGCAAAAGAATCTAGAATGGAGGGGAGCCACAGGGAGCTGGGCTGCACTGTGGTGGAGCATTGGACTAAAGATCCAAGATGACCTCTTGCTGAGAGTCCCTATGTCTCCTTGGGTCCAGAACATCCTACCCCTTCCTATTCTTTCCAAGGCCTGGCTGTTCAACATCTCCTGGTCCCCAACATGCATACTTACAAAAGGCTGCGTATTATGTGAGGTAATTGGAATGATACCCTTGCAAGCAAGAGAGCAGAGAAATTGCCAAGTTCCAGAGAAAGTGCTGGTAGAAATAATTTAAGTCTCCCCTTTCAGAGGGACCACAAACTCAAGGGCTGAAGGGCCTTGCCACAGGCCAACAGCCAGCTGTAGGTGACTCTTCTCCCCACCTAACATGAACTCAAACCCTCATCACTCAGAACTTCTTGTCCAGCAAGGAGTCCTATTCTGGCTTTCTGCCTCTTGGCCCACTTCCTCTAAGTTTCTTCTTCCCATACAGAGGCAAGATGAGGAATCCTAAACCAGTTATTCCAGGCTTGGCCCAACTGGCCCTGAATACTGAGAACTGCCTACAAACCACCCAATTTGACTGTTAAACACAGTGATGTTTGCTGAAATAATCTCTCTTTGATATGTGAGTGGCTTTCTTCTCCTCCACCCATTCTTGCTCCTTTCCGCCTATCTCCTCTGAACATAGGAAGAATCAAGCTTCTAAGAACATTCCTGATGTCTATGTGCTGCATATGTCTCTGGTTGAGAGAAAGAAGCACCAGCCCGTGTCACTCTTCAAGACTCAACTGAAGGGCTTAGAATTCTGGAAGCTCCCCAGGCTGTTCCACAAAGCTTATGAATTCACTCCTCACCAGGACACCTGCTCTCTCACCTCCAAAGTGAGGACACCTACCACCCTCCCTGCCCTTCCTACCCCATCTGGTGCCTAGTAGAGGGTCTCAGGGCCACCTGCACTGTCAGGAGGCCAGCGCTGTCTCAGGGATCCGCCTTCCCTGGGCTGTATCTCTTGCCATCCTCCTTTCAGACATAGGGCTTCGTGCTCTGAAAAGTCTGTAGTGAAGAGATGACCTACTCTTACAGGACACACACACTCCTCATCCACACCCGAAAGTCAGGGCCTACACCCAGAGGAGAGATGAACTCATTAGTTTGGAATTTGCAGAGTACTGACAACATGTCCTGATTCTGCCACAATTTGCGATAAGTTAATTTTCTTTCAGGAAGCGAATTTAAGTAAATCTGAGCTCCGAATCCTCAGAAAGTTTCAAGAACCAGCAGAAGACCACTGCTTCCCATCTCTAAGCCTGCATATGCTTGTACAAATTTGACCACTGTATACTAATCAAATTAAAATAAAAACAATATGATCTCACTGATATGAGGAATTCTTAATCTCGGGAAACAAAACTGAGGGTTGCTGGAGTGGTGGGGGGTGGGAGGGATGGGTGTCTGGGTGATAGACATTGGGGAGGGTATGTGCTATGGTGAGTGCTGTGAATTGTGTAAGACTGATGAATCACAGACCTGTACCTCTGAAACAAATAATACATTATATGTTAAAAAAAAAGAGAGAGAGAAGATAGTAGGAAGGGAAAAATGAAGGGGGTAGAAATCAGAGGGGGAGACAAACCATGAGAGACGATGGACTCAGAGAAACAAACTGAGGGTTCTAGAGGGGAGGAGGTGGGGGGATGGGTTAGCCTGGTGATGGGTATTAAAGAGGGCACGTATTGAATGGAGCACTGGGTGTTATATGCAAACAATGAATCATGGAACACTACATCAAAAACTAATGATGTAATGTATGGTAATTAACATAATAAAGTAAAATTTAAAAAATAACAATAATGTATAATAAAACCGCTTAAAGCTTGCATTTTTGGTATCTACCTTTGGAGTTTTGCAAATAAAATTTGAAGGAAGTTGCCTTACCTTCTCAGACAAGAGCACGAATATTTATTAAGTATCTACTATGTGCTCGGAATTTTCACATTTACAAAGGAAAATAAAGTAGCAATGTGATCATTGTAAAGAATGTTGAGAATGGCCACAATACAGTATAATTAGTTTGTCTTCTTTCTTGCTGACAATATTTCTGCTGATACTCCTTGAATCCAACTGTGAACCATAAAGATGGTATAACCTTGTAATCAACATTTTAAAATTATCTTTGGATCATTTTCACTGACCAATCCTTGAGGAGAATCAGTTTGAGGAGAGAAAGCTAGATTTCCAATGGAATTTCCATTTTAGTGAGTTCAAATTCTACGTGGTGAGGCAGCAAAGAAGAAAAACACACAACCTGAGTCTGTGCCCACCTGCGCCCAGGGAGCTGGGAAGCCGAGCGCTTTCCCAAAGATCAGCCGTGCAGACCGCCCAATGGGAACCTCCTAGACCAGTGAAAAGCACCGTTTGTATACAAGGCGCTAAGGCTCGGCTCAACCTCACATCACTTATTTGGCCACTGTGGTCACTGTAATGACCCAGAGAGTGGCGTGTTGGTGCTGGTTGCTGGGAAAATCTGAGAGACCCGCAGAATGTGGTTTTGAACGAGAAGAGGACCAACGTAGCTCCCGAGAGCGCCCAGAAAGAGGGACAACACTTCAGTGCTTTTCTTCTTAAACACTGTACATCCAGACATATTTACGTATCAGTTTAGAAACAAATAAATAGTTGAATGAGCAACTGAATCCATGTTTGATTTCCTATCACTTAAAATACACTTCTTTCTTCTTTGTATAAAATGCAGCAAACCCTAACTCACAGAGTTACTGTGAGGACTAAAAGAGATAATATTTACGAATCTCTTACTATAAGCAGGCAGTACTAGTTATTTTAGAAATTATTTATTTTATGTGTATTATTTATTTGGGGTCTCATGTATTATTATTTTTATCATTTATTATTTTTATTACTTACTTTTGCTATTACCTTTTGATCTTTACTTATGATTATATTTAGATTTATACATCTATATGAAAAGCTCCTAACACATGGGGTCAGTGTCCCTCTCAGGCTGTTCACTAGGAATAAGAAAACCATCTGCAAATATGCACGGCTCTCTTCAGGCTGGCTTTCTGAATACCAAGAGCACCCCAGAGCTGTGGCCCAGCTTTCCTTGGGGCTCCTAAAACAGTGCCTTCCTGTTTCTCTCTGGCTTCTCAGACACTCTCCACCACAGTGTAAATCAAGAAGCTCACAATGGTCGGTTCTGCCCGTGGTGCCTTAAAACCGAAGCGAGTGGTTAACCAATCCAGGCCCCACAGAAACTACAGGGTGGGCTCCTGATGGGGAGTCAGAAATTCTTTCTATGAAAATGCAAAGTACGACCTCATAAAAGAAACCCACTGCAGGAAGATGAAGAAATGTCAGTTTGCATTAAAACAAAATAGGAGCATGAACATTTTAACCATCTGGTATAAGACCTTCCTATACAAATACATAGATGTTGCCAAAGAGTTAGACAAGAACTCCACACAGCTCCCTTGGTGCCTCTGTAAAAACTTGGAGCAAATTCAGGGCCGGGTGTTAGTGATTGGTTTACTGAAGCAGTATATTCCCTCTGTGCCACGTAATTGTCTTTGTTTTGCTTTGAACCTAATTGTCTTATCATGCTCCAGAGCCTGTAATACACTTGGAAGGAAGCTGAAGTCATAAGCATGGATAAGCAGATGAATAAAACAATACTGGTGTGAAGTTTTATGGGACAGGAAATGTTTGCACTGGGCAAGATAGGCTAGGTGCTGCTGCAGTAACAAACAAGTCCAAGATCTTAGTGATGTAACATAACAAAGGTCTGCTCCTCACTCACCCACACATCCCAAGACGATGAGCAGGAAAGCTCTGTTGACTGTGGTCACTCAGGGACCTAGGAGGACAGAAGCTCTTGGGGTATTTCTCCCTTGATTGCCAGAGCGTGGGAAGGAGTCAGGGTGAACGCACTGGCTCTTAAAATTTCCTCCCGGAAGTGACACATGCGGCTTTTACCTCCATTTCACTGGCCAAAGCAAATCACAGGGCAAGGCGTATTGTCAAGGGAAGCAAGGAAGTGCACCTCTCCCCTGTGCCCTCATGTCGGGGAACCACACTGTTTGAGACCAGCCACGATGACTCACATGAGGCTCCCGACTACTGAGGGCCTAATAGGTGCTCGGTGCTTCATTCATTACCTTGTCTAAACTCCTCCCAAAGACGAAAATGGCTGAAAGCAATGAGCTCTGAATTCTAGTATTCTCCTTGGTAAGAGCTGACACAGCCACTCATATTAGTCTCTGAAACAGATTTCAAAATTTTAAGAGGTGTCTTCTCGTATCCCTGGTCTCCCCAAATGAGCCCCTCTTGAACTTATTATGCACACCTGCCACCTACTAGGTGCGCCATGCTGGGCCATTCACTGACCTCAATAAGCCTCAGTTGAAGGACAGGGTATAAAGGTGAAAGCACAAAGAAAAAACTCAAGACATATCAGTGCCCCATCCCCATCCCTATCCCTTCCTCCTCAAAAGTTGGTGTCATATGAACATTTCTGGACTTGGCTTATTGACTGCAGAGGTGCCATAGGCAGCGGCAGAACTCGGAAAGACCAGCCTCTGAATCTGAAACAGCCTGTGCCTACATTTAAGTGACAAAATCAGAAGTCTGGGGTCTTTCCACTTTGCTATGGTTCATGAAAACAAATGTATGGGCCATAGTGTTGCAACCTATAATGATGGGACAGGCCATAGTTCTTTTGGGCTACTTCTGACATGTCCATAGTACTACAAAATGGCCAGATAAGGGGGTGCCTGGGTGGCTCAGTCGGTTAAGCATCTGACTCCTGATTTTGGCATGGGTTGTGATCGCAGGGTCATGAGATTGAACCCTATGTTGGGCTCCATGCTGGGCGTGGAATCTGCGTGAGATTCTCTGTCTCCCTCTTCCTCTGCCCTCTGCCCCTACTCGTGCATACACTCGCGTGCTCTCTCTCTCCAAAACCAAAAACTCAAGGCCAGATAAGGAGCCATTTCTGAGTACCTGCTTCTCCCAGCCCTGTGCAGGGTGACCTTATGGTCCTTGCCTGATTTAATTTTCTTAGCAAATCCATGCAGTTGGTATTACCTGCATTTTACAATAAGGAGATGGAGGCTCTAGGACGCAACTGAGGTCTAGATAGTAAGAAGCAGAGTTCAGTCTGAGACAAAAGTCCATCTGACTCTCAAGTCTTGGCTTTTCTATTCCCACCTTCCTTTTCCTGAGATGACATACTTTAATATTGCTTATGATTGTGCTCAGTAGTATTTCTGATGATTGTCAGGGAACCAGACTGGTCACAACCTCCACAGAGCTTAACCCATTAGCTGGTGCTGAGTTAGAGGTTCCAAGGCCTGGAGATTCTAGTTGATGATGCTATATTTCCACCTGGCATTGAATAGCTTCATTCCAACAGACTGATTTTGACATAAACCACACTGCGGTGCTCACGGAATTTCTCACGAGTGGTCTTCTGGTTCTGGGGTATGAATCTGATATGAACCACCCCTTTGCAGTTAAGCCAAACCTTGAGGTTTTGCTAAGGTTTCACTCTGAGTGAACTTACCAATCAGAGTGAAACTAGGGTAGAGAAAGGGGTCCTAAGCCACAGAAGTGGGAGGAAGCAATCTGCTTTGTCACCCAAGCACACAAGGTTTCTGCCGTAGACCAGAGGCAGCCAGACAACGAGGGAGGCTAGCATGAGAGAAGCCCCCACTACTTATGGAAAGCTTTTACATAGCCTATACATGGCATGGTCTGAATTCCTGCAGCTGGGTCTATGGGCTATTCCTCATTTTGGGAATAGCCAGGAATCTCAATCCACTGATAAACGTCCCTTTCAAAAGTGAAGTGGTGAGAAGAGATTTGGCCAGTGAGAAAACTAAAGCTCAGAGAGATTGGGATTCTTGTCTAGGGCTCCACCAATACCAGATAGCAGAGTTGAGAAGGTATGATGTCCAAGCACACGGTCTGTCTCACTATACCACACTGTCATGAAGATGACTGTCAGAAGCAGTTGACTCAATGACAATGACCAACTTAGAATTGGCAGAAGTAGCCTAGTCCCAACCAGCAACTTTCTTATTTTTATGCAAGGGATGGAAACATGACCCCTGGGATCATACCCTTAAAATTCTATGATAGGTGTGTTCAAATCTATGGGTGACAAATGAAGAAAAGACTGTGAGGGCTTGTGTATATTCATGTGCGTGTGTGTGTGTGTATTTGGAGCTGGAAAGGTCTTTTTTTCATCAACATATAACTATACTGGAAGAGCTGACTATGGGATTCCACAGGACTCTCCTGTATCTTGATATACCATCATACTCTTTTCTCCTGCCCCTCCCCAACTATTTTTCTTAAGTCAGCTCAAAAGAGTTCTATTAGCTGCAACCAAGAGACGCAATGAAGACAATGAATTTTCTGTTTCGTGCCTTGCTGCATCCCCAAGTGCCTAGAATAGTGCTTGGTATATGGAGGATTAACTATTCAACAAATACATGAGAAATAAAATCAGGAATCTTAACCAGTATCCTTGGGTTGTGAAGGGAAGGGCTTGAGAATCTCTTTTAGCTCATTTTCAGCTTGCCAAATTTTCTGTATTTGTGCAATGGGGCAAAGCTATGCCCAGAGAGGCATACGTGGTAATCATATTTGTGTCTACCCCCCATGTCCTCATCCCAAGGACATATGCTTGCAGAATTTGTTGTGTCTGCAAAATAATGATCTAGTTTCCTGTTGCAAAGACTGTGTTAGACATAAAGAAATATGTTGTAATCACGTTGCAATCCTTAAATATACAAAATGCCACAAAATAAGGAATCAAGATGAGTGAAGGATGGTGAAAGAGTAAGTGAACAAGAGGTCAAGGCTGAGTGTTTAAGGAAAATTTCATATGACTACAGGCCAAACTGAAGCACCAGGTGACAAGAGGAAGTTGGAATGATGGGAACCAGATGGTTCAAGAATGCAGCAGAGGAAAGGGCAAATAACCTGGAGGGAGAGATCCTGAATTGAAGAGTCACAGGGCTGAGACACCTGGCATGGATGGATATTGAATGGATGGGGGAATAGATGGATAGATAGATGGATGAATGGATGGACGAATGGGTGGATGGATGGAAGCATAGTGAATAGATGGGTGGATGAACAGACGGACAGACAGGTGATAACTTTCATCAAATTTTCTTGGACAGCTCAAGAAAAAAAGAGGCAATGATTGGATTGGCATGAAACAATTACCTAGACTGACAGATTAAAGTACGTTGGGTTACGCTGCTGGAAGGAGGGCCTCATGATGTGGAGTCTAAGTGATGTGTGCTAGAGGACAGTAACCCTATAGCACTTGTCTACTTATGGGTTCATAATCACAAAAAACTTTGCATAAAGGGTGTACCATGGAGGGGGAGAAATGTGTCAACAAGATTCATGGCTTTGTGACCACCAATATTCATGTGCAGAAAGAAAAGAACTAAACTTTGCTTAAAAACAAAATAAAACAGTCATAATTGCTCCTATCTCAGAGGTGGCCGGTGGACTACCACGAGTCTAGGCCCATTTTTCATAAAGTAGAGGCGTTGCTGGGGCATTGCTTCTCAATCAAGATGTACATTTCTCAGTCCCCCTGTGTCTAAATTGGGCCACACAATTACTTCTGGTTATAGTATGGTGTTCAGAAAGTGATGTGGGTCACTTCTGGGCTGAGGTACATTAAGTATCCACTGTCATTTCTCCATTCTTTCTTAACTTTTCCTGAGACCACGGAAGCCAAAACTAAAGATGGCAGTGATAGAGGATGGAGGGAGCCTATGTCCCTAAATCTCTATTTGAAAGAGAGCCTCACGACTCGGTACATCTATATTGGATGGTGTACGAGCAAGAAAATACCTTGTTTTATGTTAAGGCACAGAGTTTAAAGTTGTCTGTTATAACAGTTAGCCTACCATGACCAATGCAAGACAAATGTGGTATATTTGCGCTTCTTCACTGCTTTCTCTGTCAAATTGTGGGGGGAAAAAATAACTCTAGGGCCAACCTTCTTTGATCTGTGGTTAGCAGGGAAAAATAATTAAAGAATATTTACTGAGCGCCTACTATGTGCTGGCATTGGGATTAAACACTTTCGATGGACCATATAATTTAATACTGACCATAACCCTTCGGCGTAGGTCTCATCAGCAGCATTTGAAGAAATAAAGGCTAAGAGAGGTTAAGTGACTTGCTCAAGCTCTTCACAGCTTACAGACGGAGGTTTAGAAGGCGTGATTGCAACAGAAAGTAAGGCTTCCATGTTGGATGAAAGCGCTTATGCCCATTTGATTCTAAGAGATGGGCCAGGAGTCATCACAATTGGATCCAGCTGGGCTATAAACTGTTCAACCCCCTCCATCCATCAAGTCCTTTAAATACTTTCAACTAATTCAGTTCAATCCAAAAAAAAAAAAAAAAAAGAAAAGCTTATGAATTTTTTACTCATGCCAGAACTGTGCTAAAGGCTGGGGATTTACTTCTTGATTTTAATTCCTACCTTCTGAGTTACTCAGTCTCGTTTCAGTGAGATGGTCAATAGATAGACATGATACTGCACAATCAGGGTTAAAAATGGAGCTGTGGACAGTGTGCAGAGGGAGCCTAGAGGAAGAAATGTTGGTTTGCATCCATGGGACTCTCCTCCCAACTCCTGCCACCCTGAATCACCACGCCAGTACACATTGCATGTGCACATTTTCTTTCCTGAGCCATGAGAATCCGAAAGTGATTCCAAAGCCATGCATGGCCAGGAGCAGACCTTCTTTTGACAGTTAGTTTGCAAGTGACAAAAGCCCAACCAAAATGAAGGGAAATTCGTTCATCTATGGAATGCAAGGAAGAGTTAAGTAACAGAACCATGGAGAGGTCAGGGAGGCAGCCAGACCTAGGGGAATATGGGAGCCAGGGACTCAGCTGTCTGAATGTCTGACGTGTCCTCTCTCCACATGGAGGGAAACCCAGATGCTGACAGCTGCCAGGTTTAATCCCATGGCTTCCGCCAATGGAAAGAGACTGAAACTTCCCAGTTCAAAAACTCTGGGTATGGCGGGGGGAAGTTCTTGGCCATTTGTGGGAAGGTTCGATCAGCAGAGTTCAGGTGCGTGAAGCCAGATCAAAATGGCACCTCCCAAGGCGGCCACAGGACAGCCAGTGGGAATAGCTTGCAGGTCGGAGAGGTTCGGAAGCAGGTGCTGGGAGACAACCCCACACATGCCACAAGAACTCATGAGAGAGGTTAGTCAGGAGAAGGATCCAGAACATTTGGGAACACTCCTTATGCAAGGGCTTCCTTGCAGGAGTTCAGGAGACTGCAAACTTCAGTCTTCAAAAAAAATTTTTTAAGAACCCTACAAGGAATGATCATAAAACACAAGAATTGGGGAACGCCATTATTTATTATCCCTAATATGCTATCCGTGTTACTTTTTCACTATATGCTCTGAGAGATACGAATCCTGTGGTTTAAAAAAAGAAATGGGACCATTCGAGGACACTGGGTGAGGCCCTTTCAACAACAATGGAACTTCAAGTACTTGACAATTTGTATGCTGTCGGTATGTAAGCACTGAGCCTCGCAAACCCCACAGCTGCATGTTTACAGTTTAGACCATCTCTGTGAATTGCATCCTTATGTTCTGTATTTTAAAAGGCCATTTTCGGCTCCTACTTAGCTTCCACTCAGAAATCCCATTCAAATCAGGTCTGCGTGTATGCGTGTGTTTTTCCAATCCACACGTTGTGAGGATCGGCCACGGAAATTTTCCCCATTGTGTTTGCTCTGGGTACCCTGCTCCACGATGAAGTTCAGAATTCTGATGTTTGTCAAAGTGCAGGGACCCGGGTTGATCTTCGACTTGGGTGCATTTTCATGGTGGACAAGGGTGGGCCAAAAGAAGACAAAAGAAATGGGCAGCTTTTAAGTCCCTGATGTCTGCAAGGCGTGCTGCCAAGTATTTCAGACTCCATTTGAACACTGGGAAGCATGGGCTTAGGTGCTAGATAGCAGTGGGTTAAAATCCTGGTCCTGCCACCTCTTCTCTAGGAGACCTGGGCACATTATTAGGTTGGACCGTACGAAACTGATTAACAGGTGACCATCCATACCCACAAAAATGGCAGTTTAATACAGTTCAACCTAACTGTTCACCTCTTTAAAACCTCATCCACAAAATGGGAATGATAATACCATGGATGTCTTAGGATAACGAGAAGGATGACACCAGATAACAAGTGTAAGGTGATGAAGGTCAACCTTGGCACGTAAAAGTGTCTGATACATTTTGGCCATTGCCATTGTTGCTGTTATTATTTACATATGTTAAATAATGTCATCTTCCTAACAACCCTGTGTGATAGGTTTTACTGTGCCCGTTGGGCACAAAAGGATATCGAGGCAAGAAGTTGGAAATAAGTTGACCGCAGTTACATAAAGAACAGGTAGTGAAGCTAAGCATTCGATCCCATTTGTCTGACTGTAAAGTCTCTGCTTTTCCCATGGCCCCTCACTTGTCACAGGTGCAGCGAGTCCATCACTGTGGTTGAGGGCCGTGAAGAGGGGTGTGCAGCCTTGGGTCCGGAGGCCAAAGCACGTGGGGGAGTGGGCTGACACAGCTCCAGACACAAGGGGCTGGCCTAGAGTGTGGGTTGGATGAAAATGAGCCAGCAGCATCATTCTGATTCTCTGAAAAAGATGTTATCTTGAGTCTTCCATAGATTTACAATAGCTTCATGGAATTTGGCGATAGGAAAAGGGTGAGAATGAGGCCTTTGTGAAGGAAGATGAAAGGCTGCATTTCTGGGTTTCCAAGAAGGCCCAGCAGATTGTAAGAAATCAAGTCATCCAGCTACCAGGAAAAAGTGATTCTTTTACTTAGATGTCTGTAAGGGGTGCAAGCACGGGATACTGTGTGCGGTTATAAATAACTCACAACTTTCACTAACATGTGAGAGTTTGTTCCCTAATATGAAGTTGAGATGTGCTTCATTATATCCCTCTGAGAAAATTATACTCAATAAATAGTGGTGGTATTCTCTTAGAAATCTCAGCAATATATCAGTGGCTCAATTTTTTTTGACCAAAGATTCAATTTTTAAGAAAGTTTCCCCCCAAATTCTATGTATAGAAAGAAAATAAAACCCACTTCAACAAATATCTTATTTATGATATTAAAAATTGGGAACTCTGCACTTAATCCAACTGTAATTAAAGCTGAAGTTAACTAAAGTCTGCCAGTTACTGCCCAAAGCAACAAGAAAAATACGATTATGAAAAATAATACATCTTTTGCAGTAGTTGTAAGGGAAAGAGGCAGGCTGTCAAACTGTGTGTATACTATGTATGGAAGCCTCTTCTTGCCTCAATGTCCTTACCTGTGAAATGGGTATGATAACACTTATCACACAGAGTTGTTAAGAGGAAATTAATGAACACATGTAAATAATAATGGTAAGAAGAAGGCTCAACTCTTTTATAAATAAAAACTTACGGATAGAGGGGAGAAAAAGACTGACAGGAAATATTTTGCAGTCCTAAAAGTTTTAGGTTAGGTGCCGGGAGGGAGCAAAAGAGATTTCCCCCTCCCTGTTATTTGTTAATGTCTCGAATGTATATTATTTTTATAATGAACAAAAAACAGCTGTGGAATAAATAACCATATTGCCCAATGGTTCTCAAACTTCAAGGTTGAGAGGAATCACCTGGAATGTTTGATTCAAGTGCGGATTCCTGGGCTGTACGCCTCCAGATGCTAATTAAGCTGGTGGCAATCTCCTAAGTGACTCAGGAACTGTACTTTGAGAGACACTGATGACCACTCTCCCTGCATGGGTACTGGCTGAAACTTTAGCTGGAAATGTGGTCTAAATTCCTCATCATTTCAGGCCAAATGAACGTCAGAAAACAGCTACGTGCATTCTAGTTCTCAAGACGCGCATTTGAAAACAAGAAATCAAAGACTCAGCATGTACTAAATACTAAGATTCTGTTGTAAGATAAATATACATGCAGGCTCTAAGAATTGCTGGAAAATGTGAGAGAAAAGGAGAGACTGTTATTGTCCCCATGATGATGATGGTGATGATGATGAACAAAAAGCTTGGATAATTGGAGCTTCACTAAAAATAGTACCTAATATTTGTAAAGCACTTTTGTAAGTATAAACAGGTTCAACTTCGGAAAAGCACATCAAAATCATGGCAGATTAATGAGATCTGGAAAGCATGGCATAGCTTTTTCTCTGCCCGGAAAGGACTCTTACTATACTCCCTGCACACACTCTAAAGTCTATACTGCAGCAGAGCAATGGCAAGGTGCACACCTAGAGAATGTCCTCTTTATGGAGGCCTTGTTTCTGCAGGAGGCAGAGTGGCTTTGCAGAAAATGTGACCCAGGACCTCCAACAGCGCTGGAAATGTATACGATAAATAATTTTATGTTGAGAAAAAAATGAATGAGTGAATGAGCGAACAAGTGAATGAGCCCAAGCAAGGCAAGGCCTGGCCACCTTACCACCCAATGAGACCATCTGGAGTACCAGACACAGATTGGGTTGCAATACCACTGGCCACTGTCTCCAAAGAAGCAGACCTCCCACCAACACACTTGTCCCTGGGCAGAATCCGGTTTAACTCCTACCCCTGAAATGGAACCACTCATTTTTCGGCCAAAAGATCAATTACGTGAAGTAATCAAGGGACCAAGCTAAAGGGCTACGTTTATGAAGTGAAGGGGAATGCAGGGCTGGAGGCCAAGAAGGACCCAAGAGTGGTTTAGAAAAAACCATCAGAGTTACTGAACGCAAGCCCGAGCCTGCGGCAGGGCAGGAGGCCTGCAGCGAGCCAGTGAGGTCTTTCTTAGGACTTCAAGGACCTGAAACGGCTCCATTCCAACAAGCAAGGAGAGACAAAGCAATAAAGTTCCAGGTTTCAAACAAGACAGAAAACAGAATGAAACCAAGTTTGGGCAGCTGTTGAACCCCCTTGGGTCACAGGGGTCTGAGAGGTGGAAGAAATAACTATACATCCTCTTTCTCTACTGTACTCTGTCTCAAAGAATTGAGATGACTTTCTGGCTTCCTTTAACAAGTGCACCAACTTCAAAACCGAATTGTTTTTTTCCAGATTAAGAAGAAAGCGTCGCTATCAGGCTGTCAACAATACATGCAGGGAGTAATAATAAAAACGCCAGTGGTTCTCAACCACATTCACATGTGGGATGCACCCCTCGGTAGTATACTCCCTGAGCTCTGGGGGTCTCAAGGTGGGCAGGGTCATGGGGAGATTAAGGGGTTACTTGCCCTGGAGGTATCTTGTCAAAAATTTCTGTGCTGAGTGAGGATACTTTTTGAAAAAGTTCTCAAAGAGATGGTGATGACCACACTCACACGTCTCCTCCACTCCATACCAATATGGAATCATCAGTTTAACAACATGGCAAACACTTGATTTGTGCTGCTTTAAAGAAAGCAATCAAACTGTAAAAAGCATTTTTGAAGCTGATTCCTTCGAATTATCAGTTTGAATGTTGCACTATTGACTAAAATCATAAGCCAGATCCCTGGAGTTTTGCCATCTTTTGCTTTGCCGGTCATGAGCCGAACTTTTGGGTCTCCTCCTCCCTGCCATACAGACAAATAGCCTTAGTACTGCACTAGTCCAAACCTATCCACCTGGCTGCAGCTCTCATGTGCCAAGGAGTTTTGCTCATCGGTTGTCCAAACTTGATTGAGGCCAAAAGTTCCACCCTTCCAGACTATGAGAATTTTCTAATGAGGATAAGTAAAAAATCCTGGCAGTCCATCAAGAGATTATACATTTAAAGCATCTGGAGTGATATGTCATTGCCACAGAGAGCCGAGAGACCCATTTTGCTGGAGGCCACTTTATAAGTACGGTTCACTTCTCAGAAGTTACCCTAATTCCTGGCCCTTGCCAGTTGGTTTCTGACGACGACAATGACAACCACCACCACCACCACCAGCAGCAGCAGCAGAAAATACACATTCCTAAGAACAGACTGGAGCACCATATTCCCTGGAAGCAGATGTTGGATTTGCAGTGCTGAGTTCTAGGCACTGTGGCTGGCCCCAAGCACCTCGGCATTAGGGAGAGAGCTTAATGTTTCTCTTTGGAGTCAGTTCGCTCAGTCTTGGAAAGATCATTCTTGAGCAGGCACAGACAAAAGACATCGGGAACATACTGTATTTATGTTGGGATAGGAACCAGATTCCTTTTTCGCAGATGCTTCACGATGGTTCTAGATGCTGGAATACAAATTCTAGAATTAGTATGCCTTGAATGATGTGACATAAGGGTTTGGGGGTAACTCTCCGGTCATCTGGAGGGCAGGGTGAGAGCTGGAAACGAGAGGCTTTTCAATGAATCAGTCTGGTAATACGGACCCAAGCTGGTGGACATATAGCTCTTACCTAAGGCTAACTAATGAGCGCTGCTTAGCAAGACTCAGGTTAAGCCCAGACAGTTGCTCCTTCGTCCCATCTTCCGTGCTTTCCCCCACAGCCCAGACATGGGCTATCTTTGCTGACCACACACTGTCTCGTTTAACTAACTGCTGTTTTCTATTTGCACACTGACATTTAGAAGTTTTATTTTTTTATCCAGTTCAGAAGCCCATTTGCTTCAATAATGGTTGATAACAGGGTCATTCCCATTAGCACTGTTAAATAGCTTTTAAAAATTTTTCAAATAAAGATTCTTTTTTATGTGACCCTCTGCCTGCCAATAGGTTGTGATAAATAAGCCGGCTCCAAGTTCCTAGGTTTACATAAATATGAATGACTACAGTAACGTGTGAACGAGACAGAGATGTAAAAGGTTTTTAAATCACAGTTTAACAAAAAGGTCCTGTCTGTCAATGAAATAAAGCTGTTTTGAATTTGTTCCCAATCATTTGGCTCTTTTGCTGGAAGCCCGTGTTTGCTCGGTGGTGATTAATGCGAAGCGTGCGCGGCCTTCGCGGAGTGCGTAAAAAAACTGGCAACTCCAAACGGCATTCATCATACTCGCCATCAGGCAGGTGCTGCGCGCTTAAGTTCACTTTATTTTCCCGCACTCCAGATCCCGGGGCTGCCTAGGTGCAGTTCCCTTTGCCAAGCTCGGCATGGAAAGCCTCACTATCCTGGAGTGGCATGCCACACCGGGTGAGGGGTCAGGTCACCGTTTCTCTCTAGGTAGTTCATCTGCTCTGCGTGTCACTGATCAGATGACACGGAAACCCACCGAGTCAAGTTAGGAAGTGGATAAACAATGATGTTGTGGATGCACACCAAGGTAGAAAAAATGCAGGTCTTGGGAAGGCGAGTTAAGTGGGAAGTGGTTATAGGCGGGCACCTGCCCCAAAGAACCCTTTCTTCCACATCATCCGCCTAGCTCCCCTCTCTTGGGCTGTTTAGGCATGAAATGCTTTCCAAAGACCACGTGAAGCAGGGGAGGGAATGACTTCGCATGCAGGAGGAGGGAATGGGGTAAGGCAGGGGGAGAACTTCGCTCAGGATCACTACTAGGTTTGGTTCAGGTCCTGACTCATCGCTGAAGGGACGCCAGCAAGTCTTCACATAAAATATGCCTCAGTTTCCCCATCCACTTCATGGGGAGGCGTGATCGTCCTGACCCCCAAGATGGTTACAGGTCTCAAGCATGCTGGGCTATGAGAAGCTTAGCACAGTCCTGCCATTCCTAGGCAGTTTATAAATGTCAACAGTTACTGTTGCTACTATTTTTATAAGGATGACAGGGATGCTCACCCAGTGCTCTTTCCTCAGTCACCCTTATCAGATTCCATTAACGCTAACAGTGAGTCTGCACTGCGTTAAGGAATCGTCCACCGCCACCCTCCCCATCCCCTGGCGCTTGAACAGGCAGCTAATAGTGCTGAAGATTCACTGTGGCCAATGCAAAGGCAGGAAGATCAATTAGAAAATCTGTGGATTCTGCTCTTGTGTGGGTTCCTATTTCCAGGCTAATTATTTATTGGCTCACTGTAAAGCCCTTTGCCTGGACTGCAGGCCCTCCCAGGAGAGGCTATCTGAGGAGGCTGGCTTCCTTGGGAAGCAGCAGAAGGGAGGAGAAGGAAGGACTTCTCATTTGCAGATGACCTTACTTTAAGTCAGCAGCACACGTGCTCAGTTGATCCAACCATTTACCACGTACTTCTGTGTGTTCCCCAGGCACTGTCGTAGGCTCGCGGGATGGAGCTGCCAAGGAGTTGACCTTATAGTAGAGAAGACCAGCCCTCAATAAACAGAAGTACACTGTGTCTACAGAGGAAAAGAAAGACAGGGTAGGGGGATAAAGAACATGAAGGTGAGGGAAGCATTATTTGAGCTGGTGGTGTTCGGGGAGATATTTGAGCACAGACCCACGGCAAGGTCACAGTGGCTGACGCGGAGGGTATAAGGGGACCAGTGACAGCAGATGAGGTCAAGGGGGCAGCAGGCTCTCAAGCCATGTAGGACCCTGTGAAGGGGTTTCGCTTTAACCTAGCCTTTAGAAAGCTTTTGTCTGGTCTCTGTCTTAGAACAGTGGTTCTCAGATTTAGGGGTCCATGCCCTGCAATGAACTCCAGAGGCGCAGACTTACTGACAGAGGATGGAGACTTAGTGGCTTCTGATCTCCACCCAAGTTTTAGAACCAGTTCTTAAAAGATCTATCCCGGCCGCTGGAGGGAGAACAGACTATTCTAGGTGGCTGAAGGCAGAGGTGCGGCCTCCGGACGGTGGCCGTTGCAACAATCCAGCCTCGGCACCAGGCCAGAACCTGGCCCTGGGTAGTAGCAGTGAAGGAGGTCATAAATGCTCACAGTTAGAGCACAGGGTCAACTGAGGTTGCTATCAAACTGGACAGGGAATGGAGAAGAAGAAAAGAAGAGTAGCAGGGATAAGTCCGAGCATCCTGGCCTGAGCAACTGGGGGATTCGGTATCCATTGTCTGAGATTGGAAAGATGCAGACTGGAGAGAGTTTGGGGAGGGGGCGGGAGCTAGAAATCCAGTTTGGTTTCCAGGTTTGGGGAGCTTACTGGGCAAGTGAATGACGAGGTTAAGCGGATGGATGGATATATGTGTCTGGGGTTCAGGAGAGGTCTGGGATGGGAAACCCCGTTTGGAATTTACCAGCATATGGATGGCATTTCCAGCTGCATGGCTGGAGATAACCCAGGAAGTGATATGAGAGGAGGAAGAAAGTAGAGGTAGAGAAATGGGCACCCCAATGTACAGAGCTGGATGGGGACAGCCCACACAAAGTGTCACAGCAAAGTGATGTCCCAAGAAACAAATGGAGAGGGTGTTCTGGAATCAGCCAAATGCGGTGGTTGCTCTGAGGAGGATGAGGCCCCCAACTGACCATTGGGTTGGACAGTGCAGGTCAGGGTGACCTGTGTGAGAGCAGATGGGGAAGAGGGACGGAAACGAAAGCCTGATGGAGTGAGTTCAAGAGAGCAGGAAGAGAAAGACCATTCATTCCAGGAGTCTGCTTCAGGAGGGCCCAGAGACAAGGTGCATTGGGGGGTAATGATATTTAAGAGAGAAACGCAGCAAATAAGGTGCTACCTGCCTGGTTATCCTGTATCCTCTAGTTAGGCTCACAGTATCCCCAAAAGTAAGACCCCCCAGCTGCCTGCGGGCAGAGAGAACAAGGCATGATGGGGAAAGCCGAGAAGGAATAAAAGCTAAACAGGCGGCATTCCTATCTGCTTGATTTGACTCAAGAGGGACTACTCAGTAGTCAGAAAAATAGGGGTATTCTTACGTCATTTGATTTTAACATGCTCTTTCTTTCATCACACACACACACACACACACACACACACACACACACACACCTTTGTTTCTCCTGTTTTTTGTTATGGGATGGTGACATCTGGTCAAATGTCTGGTCTCTCCCAGACTGGCTGCTTCCTTGATAGAAACATCAATGTCTCTGACAGAATGTACATAATGGGGGAGAGAGGGACCCAGGGAGGGGAGCAGTAAAGGGCACTCGGTAATTCATCCATGTATGTATTTTAAAGAAACAGCGGAAGCACAGAGATTAGGAACACAGGTTCTGACGTTGGAATCAGGACTCTAGCATTTGCTAACTAAATGACCTAGAAATAAATTAATGCCCATATTACCCATCACGTCGTTTCCTTAAAGTACTTCTTGTGATAAATAGCTAGCATTTATACAGCACTTTTCTAAATGCTTTGTATTTTACAACTCATTTCATGTTGACAACAGTCCTGTGAGATTGGAACTAATACCCTATTTTATAGATAAGGATACTGAGGCACAGAGAGGTTAAGTGACTTGCTCAAGGTCACACAGCTAGTAAACTGGAAACAAATTTACTAGTGTATATATTCCCTCCCTTATTGTCTGTTCCCCTGTTAGACGGTAAGGCCCTTGAGGGCAGGGGACATGTCTTATTCACCTCTGTATAACAAGCTCCTAGCACAGGGCATAGCACAGAACTGATGCTCAATGAATATTTGTTGAAAGGATGAATCAATAACTTCAACAAAGATCAGTGTTTTTCAAGGGGTGTCCCTTTTATAATAGGTAGGCTTTGACTTCTTAAAAGGAAGAGGTAATCTCCATGAGTGTTTGCTTTTTAACTGTGCTAGGGAGATGTTGCCTAGAGAAAGGGGAAAAGCCATATCTGGGAAGTGTAAATAATGCAGAGGCAGGCCACAAGGGTCATTTTCTGTCTCCTTTGCGGGGGGGGGGGGGGGGGGCGGGGTGGCTCCGTGCAGATGATGGAGACTCACTTCCCTGGTGCATGAGCAACCCTTCTACCATTGCCTTCTACAAGAGGAACACTCAACCATGGCATGCGGAAGGAAATCTGGGTATTTTGCATGGATGCTGACCTGTCATCTTCCCCAAGGAGCCAGCCCCATCTGCCTGTGACATTTTCGGCCGCAACGGTAGTCTGAAATGAAATTGAGGCAGAAAAGACTGGAGAAGTTAAGGTGGAAAATGCCAATAAAACATATTCATAAGGTAGTTTGAGTTGGATTGTCTCCAGGGGCAATTTTTCAAAGCACAAGTTCCTTCTGGTGGGGACAGGTGGTCCCTGGAGGGCGGCAGGCCCCTGTGGCACAGAGCCCAAGGAATCCAAATTCCCCTACTGAAATAAGAAGACACCTGTCCTAGCTAATCCATGTCTATTGTTCAGCTCTGCTGTCAGGGGCAGCTGCAGAGATGCTAGTCCTCAGGAATAAGGGGGAAATAAGTCCAATGAGGTTTCCTAGAAGTCATTCATTCATTCGACAAATCCTGTCGGATGCAACCACCTGCCTGCACTTGACAATGATGTTAAAACAGGGACCGACCAGAGCAGATTCCCTCTAGGCCCTGTTCAGAAATACCAAATAAGTAAAATAATTACTACCTGTGATAAGTGATGGAGGAATGGGGTCCAGTGGTTGAGAACCGCCGAGGGAGCTAGGGAGGAAGGGGTGCCAGAGGCCTCTCTGAAAACCTATAGGAGTGGGGTGGGGGTGGGGATGGGGCACACTACCCCAGAGGACTCCTGAAGATCATTTACACAAACACCAGATGTGCTGTTGTAGTGCTTTGTTGAGCCCTAGAAAATTAAGTGCACTTCTGCAACTTCTAAGATACACAAACACATGGCAACTTGTCCTCCAAAGACGTGGCTCTGGTAACCTCCCGGAAAATCCAGCTTCTCATCCAACCAACATTCTAGCTAACTGAAAACTGTCACTTGTTTGCTTCTGTGCTAGTCTCGTTTTCTTTGAAAGCCCTACGTAAAAACTGATTTTGGGCTGAGAAGCACCAATGCCTTAGATCCCACAGAGATGGAAGCTTACTCTACCGGAGAGCTATTTTTACTCAATTTTCTTCTGGCTCTTAGAGGCCTGTGGAATTTTCACAGAGGTTTTTTGAGGTGCTGGTATGCCAGTCAAGGAGGGAAGGAAAATCTTGCTCTTGTGGGCAAGATTCGATTTTTCTAGTGATGGCTTAAAGGCCAAAGTAGACCCAAGTTTGTTTCTAAATCAATTCTTGGAATTCACCGTTTGGTTTTGCAGTTGTTCCTGAGAGGGCACAGGCCCTTCGGGCTTTGGTTTTGTTTTGTTTTATTTCTTGCTTTTGTTTTACAGTTATTCTTCCTCCTATGTATATTTACATAACTCTGCCTAACATTCCATGACCAGATTGGCAACCTATGGACAGAATTCCGTCTGATGTGAAGTGTGGGGGCCAAGGTACGCACACTGGGAAATATCCAGATTTCAGAACTCAACACAAGAACCTTCTTTGAAAACACTATTAAAAAGAGCAGAGGCAGCTCGGGCTGGGTAACTATATCTGAAAAGCAAATGTTGTTTCTTGTCCAAAATACCTTGAGGTCCGCTCCACATAATGCAAGCAATGTGAATATTTCCTACCCTGCTCCCTTTGCCAAAATGAATCCTTCTTCATCAGAAGTAGGGAAATCACCCAGAAGTGCCTTATGGATTTGCTTGGGGCTTTGGCGCTGCACCATGCTTAAAACATTATAATGGTTGATCAACCTCCCCCACCAACCCCTTCTTTATGCATTCAACAAGCAGCTTACCTGCCAAAATCCATCTAAAAATATCCCCTGCATCTGTGGCCCATCAACCATCTCTGGCTGATTTCGGTGGGTAATTGACCCTTGGAGCAGGTGGAGAGCCAGAAATTTATTTTTTCCTGGATTGAGTCTACGTTGACTTAAAACAGATGTTCCCCCCACGCCGATATGATGTTTATAATGGAAATACTATTGAGCACTGTTCAAGGGGCTGTTCAAACCCAAGCCAAACAATGGGGGAGCCTGAGTGCACCCTGGCACTGAACGAGTTAAGTCATGCCACCTTTTCCCTGGGGCTGAAAACCCGGGAGGTGCCTCTGGCAGGGGAAATAGGAAAGGAGACTGTCAGTTCTTATTTTCAGGTTTGCAGAAAAGCCTTTTTTTTTAAATGTAAACATTCATTAAACTAATTTGAAGTTGTCATTACTCTCCACCCCTGCTGTTTTATATCAGATTATTCCTAAGTGCTTGGTGAAGAATCCCATAAAGCCACACTCGATTCCTCTGCAGGGGATAATCGCATAGTTTGAGCTGTGATTTACATCGTGTGGCACTGGGAAGTGTCCTCAACTTTGAAGGGCCGTGGCTCCCTGGCAAATAGTCTCTGCCTTCCCCAAGGAAATAAAATTCCAATAGTCCCTCCACGACTATTATGAGGTCCCCATTACCTTTTCTTCATCCAACTGAAGATAATTAAAAGCAGTTCAAAGCACACGCCAGAAGGTATTGGCATTTTATTAATAAATGGAGAACCAAGAAAAAGGTATGTTCCATTATGGTTTTAAACCATAAGACATGCTTAGGTTCCTTTTTGCTTTCTCTCTCCCTGCTCTCCACCTCCTCCCCCCGACCCCAATCTTCAGTTTGGGGCAGCCAGGCGTTTTGTGCTCTGAGATCACGTGCAGCAGGGAGGGCTGTCTCACCTTTGTGCCTTCCAGCTGAAGCCCTGGCCGTGAGGGCATCAGGGAGCCATACTCCTCCCTAGGAGAAACTGATTCTAAAGCAGGAGGTACCGTGCAAAGGACGTAGGCACTAGAGGTGGATGCCAGAGCCTGACTTCCAGCTTTGCCAACAGGACAGCCACCCTCCGTTACCATGAGTCCCACGCATGCAGTGGGAATAACAATCATGGCAGGGAGCTCTGAGATGGACAGGAGCTGGAGGACACACCCGGAGCACAGCACAGCGCCTGCCAGACAGGCGTATCGGCCGTGACCGATCCTGCTGCCAACGTGCGCAAAACCATAATGACAATCCTAAGAGAAGTCGCCCGAGCAAAATTAGGACATGAACAGTTTGTTTTCAGTGCAGCTAATCACCTTTGCTCCTTTCCTCCCCTTAGAGGCTCCTCACCCCCAAGAACCAACACTGCCATGGATCGGTGCCCGCACAGCCCAAAACTTACTTGTCCTCTGCCCCAGCCTCTCCGGGTTGTGCTTTCTAAGTAAACGAACTCTTGTCTAAGTGTCCACAGCCGCTAGTCATCGAATGCATGTCCCCACAGGTAAAATCTGCATTTTTTTTTTCTCCAGAGAGTCACATGCTTTAACCAGGGATGGCAAACGCTTGGTACATAGACCCCTCCCATGCTCAGTGTGGGCATTCCAACTTGACCATGGGACTCAGTCCTTTGGAAGCCTGACAAAACTCCAGAGTTCTTCTTAGCATTTCTGGCAGTCAAGGCAGGCTTTAGGTTTGGCACACAAATAAAACCTAGGTAGCACTCTGCCTTAACCTAAAGGAAGAAGGAGAGATTCTGAACACCGTGGCAACTGAACATACTGCCCTTGCATCCAACAGACATATTTCTAGAGCAGCTGTGTGGTATAAGACTTTGTCAGTCTGGATAGCAGTCTGAGCACTGTGCCATGCACTGGCTGTGTGACCTTCAGCACACTCCTTAGCTTCTCTGTGCTGTGCTCCTTGGTAAACAGTACTTATTTCATGGTGTTTTTACGCAGGTGGAAGTTCTCAGAATGGTCCTTGGCACGCAATAGGCTCTGATCAACCAATGTTAGTTGTAAGAACTGGCCACTACCCCTCAAATCACAGCACACACCTAGCTCCCTGAAGGTGCCTACAGAGAGACTAGGAATCTTAATGAGCAGAAAGAACACAAGAGCGCCCATGTCTTCATCAGTTACATTAAACAAAGATGAGACTGTAGCTGGGTCTGCAATGGAGATTACAAAATGAGACTAGGAAATACTCCTCAAGTGCCCAGTTACTTTTGAAGAGGTAAGAGATTTTTTCACCGCATTCTTTTTGGTTTGCCAAGCCCTTAGAAAGAAGGGAGTACTCCTGCTATTCATTACCAGCCAGTGCCGGTCGGATGGCATGAGTGTCTACTGAAGCGCGGACGAAAATAACCCAGGCTGCACCAGCCATAGCTTGAGACTCCCATCCCGTTGCAGGGGCCACCGAAAGCACTGGCATCCCTGACCCAGACCGGCACTTCAGCTTTCAAGATTCTCACCAATCTACGAGCAGTGCCTGAAACTCTCAGCAGAGAGGGGAAGAGCGCGGTGGAATTCCGCCCAGAGTGTGCTCACAATGCAGCCGGCAGAAGCAGCTCTGCAGTCTTCTGCGTTTTCCAAAACTATTTTTGGAAACTACTGCGGCTAAAATCTCACCAAGTTCAAGGAAATGAACTAGAACCAGCAGAGAAATCAGGCTTGGTTTGTTTTTTTGTTTGTTTGTTTGTTCTTCCAAGTATAGGTGTGAAGGGGGGTAGCTGACACAGGAACAATGATGGATTAACTGCACATCTGGTTTGTATCCAGAAATATAATCAGTTTTGAGGCTGTTAGGTTTCAGTTATTTATCAGCTTTGTATAAAAAAAAAAATAAAAATGGAATCTGTTCAATAAAGAACTGCCAAGGACAAACTTTAAATGAATGAACTCTCAGTGTAACAAAAGCAACATTTCTGGGGGGTGGGGGGGGAGAGTAACTGAACATGATAACTTACAAAGTGGTTAATAAAGCTATTTTTGTGTGTGTGAACCGCCCAAAGTATTCTTTAAGTAGCGAAAAGGTAATGTCTTCAGTAAATGTGGCCAGATTATTACAATAACAACTTTTTAAATTGTTCCAAGCTTACTCATTTGTCAAGGTCTCCATATCTTTGCTCGATGCGAAGAAGATTGGGATGGAACAGCAAGTTCTCAAATACCTTGAGTGTCTACTTCCTAGAGTGCTGATGTCAGGCTCAAAGCCATCTTGGTGAGCTGGTGGTTCAGGTATGTGAGAACAGGTAGTTGACAATATAGTTAATGTTCTTACTTAAGCAATTACACACTAGATTAAGGACTGCAACATGAGGGTGTCTTTTACACTGTATTTTATGGTTAAATGGTGCATTTCAGGATGACAACAAACTGTAATAGTGTATTCATGTAATTTTAGGATGAAATCAATTTCTTGCAAACACAATTATTGTTACATAATTCTCCCACCTGTTTATGACTCCCTGTGAATTAAATTAAAATGCAATTTCACATTAATTTAAAATGTCATTTTCAAAAGAAGACATTTTCTATAAAGCAAAACACTGGTACCAATCTCCAGAAATCGGAGTATTATTGACAAGAGACGTATAAATCTGTTCAATAGTTATTGTTTTACTTTAAAGTCAGATTTAAGGTGCTATGTGCCACCTTTGGCTTCCAGTGTTTCCAGATTTTGACAAATCCAAAGTGTGTGGAGAAGAATAAACCCTTCTCCAGCTGTTCTGTAAAGACGATTGCCAGAGCTGGCAACTAAAACTACAGGATCTCCAGCTAAATTTGAACGAAATAATTTTTAGTATAAGCATGTCCCAAACATTACATGGGATGTAGACTAAAAAAAGGAACACCTTTCATTATTATTATTTAGTATAGAATAAAATAAAATTTCAGTATAAGCATACCTCATGCAATATTTGAGACAAACTTAAACTAAAAAGTGATCCACTGGGTATCTGAAATTCAAATTTCCCTAAGTGTCTTATATTTTCATTTGCAAAATCTGGCAACCCTCTTTGTGAACTTTTACCAGGATGCTGTAGCAAAGGCAGGGCTGCTGTCATTATTCTTTGGGATCTGTTTATCTGGCCCTAAATCCACTTGTCTCTTAGTACATCCACAGACTCAGAGATAGAAGTTAAGCTCAGGCAAAATAAGACCTAGTTGATTGATTACATAAATCTTATGCCTATGGACAATTTTCCTTCCAGGGATGAAGCCAAATTTGTAAAGGTCAAGGTAATTTATTCACCATGAAGACTTGTGAATTTCTTTCCAATTCTACTTATCAAGCCTGATAAACTTCCTCCTGCCCTCCCTTCCCCTATTCTCTCTTTCCTCCCTCTCCCCCTTCCCTCCTCCCCTACTTCTTTCCTTTCTTCCTTCCTCCCTCCCCCTCCCTCCTTCCTCCCTTTCCTCCTCCTTTCCTCTCTACCTCACTACACTCATCTCTCATTTTCAATGAATAGTAAACATAACAACAATCACACAATTCCGAAGAGTCTGCATTTATTGAGCCAAACATGATGCTACAGGCAAATTGTTTTATCCTCACAGCAACACTGGAAACTAGGAATTATTTTTTTTCTCCCATTTTATGGCAAAAACAGGCCTAGAGATGGAAAGTAAATTGGCCAGCATCACAGAGCTTGTAAGGGGGGGGCAGCACCCATGTCTGCCTAGCTCTCTATAACCATGTACTCACTGTATCCTGGAACAGCACCAAGTGAAAAAGAAGGAACAAACAAATTAATAAGATATATTTCCCACCCTGGCTAAGCTCACAGATGAGCGTGGGAAAGAGAGATGCTTTAAAAAATCACTTTTTTTTGCGGTGTGAGAATCGTGATCACTATTCGAATGGCATCATGAAAATGAGTAAGAGCCAGGGAAGAGGCAGACGCAAAAAGCAATTTGAATGATCTGGCCATTTATAAAGATGATGTATCTGCATTTCTAATAACATGGAGAGATATCCATGCCACTAAGGACATGGGAAGAATTCAGATGATAAAACAGGTGAGGGAACAAGGCTTTGTAGCACTTGGCAAGACCACAGAGCTGCGACAGGGCAGGGCAGGATTACAAGTCTTCCTGACCCTGACTCCAAGTTCCTGGCCACGCGTCCCCTGCTTCACCTAGTCAGAGCTCCCTGGGAATGGTACCCGTGTGGTAGCCTGTGACACCTCAGCAAGCTGGGTCCTCTGGTTCCCACTGAGCAGCAACTTGGGGGAAAGCCAACTTGTCTTTCAAGGACCACAGCACTTGCACTTGTGTACCCCAAAGAGTCACCGACTCCCTGAAGGAGATGAGGGAGTTAATGTGGATCAAATCTCCAAATTCAGTTCAGCTCAGCCACAGAAAACACAACAGCAGTAATAATGGTATTTACGGAAAAATTCTGACTAGAAGGGGCCCAGGAATTGAACATTCACACTAAACTAATGCTTAGCAAAGGCAGTTGATAAAAATGTGGTGGCCGGTGAATTATAGTGGTCCTCTTTTCTCTCTGATAATTTGGGGCAATTGCATCCAAATGTGAGTCCATTGATTTCCACTCCAATTCATGCCCCCATGCTGGGGTGAGCCCACTGGCTGGCATAAACATAAGTTTGCCATTGGAAGACTGGTGATGTACTCTGAAAAAGATCCAGGCAATTTGTGCCTCCACCATTAAAAGCAGAACTATAATGCCACTTCACCCGACCCACTAAAGGACTCTCGGCGTGCTAGAGAACCTGCTCCAGCACTCCCTGAGTGGTCATAACAGATTAGTGGGTTAAGCTCTTCAATTCAGCCCCATGGCTGCAAAAATCACTTCTGGCGGTTCTAGAATCCGTCATATTTCTCCTTCATACTTGCAATGTTGAACGATGATATTGACAATGATATTTTCAACAGTGGTGGATAATCAACATCCGCTCCCTATAAGCACACTACTATACTCTTCTGAATGTTAGCACCGCTTTTTATAGTCTGGACGTGCCCAGCCCATCTGAAAGGTAGTGGTTGGCTTTGTATTGTTCCTATGGCATTTGGGAGGAAGTAGACATTTTTCCTTTGAAGAAAATCAAGTTCAGTTTCCTCATATATGTTCAAGGTCGTATCAACTTAGCAAGAGAGATCTGTTGAGTCAACCAGGCGGGGGGGGTAGGGAAGAGTTACCACAGACAAGAAAGTCAAGGGGGAGGAATCTGGCAATGTGTGGAGACATTTGGGTTGTCGCAACTGGAGGAGGGGATGCTACTGGCATTTGGGGATAAAGGCCAAGGATGTTGCTTAATATTCTATAGCACACAGGGCAGCTCTTGCCACAAAAAATTATCCAGCCCCAAATGTCAAGGGTGCCTAGGCTGAGAAACACTGAAGTCAAGTGAATAAGCTTATACCTTTTCCCCATGTAACCCTAAGCCCCAAAGGAAATGTGTCTACCCTTAAGTTGTGGGACGGAGCGTAGACTGCAGTCATGACATGACTCCGCACAGGTCCAAGGTGGCTCCCACCTGCCTTACAGACATTCTTCAATCCTATTCTTCAGGGATCCTAATTCCCACTCCCCAAGTTCTGGGGTAACCTCCTGTGGAAAGAAAGCTAGCTTTTCTTGGTCTGGTGAGAGTCCCATTATTCAACAGTGAGAGATTCAAGAGGGGAAAACTTTAGTAAAATGATGGGTACACGTTGATAGGTGGTTTTACATGATGGGAATTTAATGGGGATAGTGGCTTTTTACAAATTGAGCTGTGCTAAGCTATGCTATTAAAATTAGTACTTCTACAATTAAAGCCTTCTATTTCATGGGAAATACTTGCTAAATAGAAGATTAGGCAACAGATCCGAGAAGAGAAGAATTACCAAAATGGAGCTCAAATATTTATGAGAAATTTACATTTGGGAGACTCTTCTCTTTTAATCCCTGCTTCCAAGGGAAATCCACAAAGAGAATGTAAAGAATATAAAGAGCACAGTCTAGCCCTCAACATCTACAAGCCCCTTAAGCTTGAATCACTTTGAGGTTTAGGAAAGGAGAGATCTTTGGGTTGCTACAGATACTCTGTATTATCATAAAATAAAGAAACTGACTGCATAGACCACTTTGAAAAATTAAATTCACCATTCACAGTTACTTGGCCTGGGGCGTTTACTCTGATTATCTGTACTTCTGTAAGAAACAACCCAAAACACAATGTCTTAAAGCAAGAGCAATTATTTTGCCCCTGAATCAGCAGTTTGGACACAGCCTAGGGGTGGGGGATGGAAAATGACTCATCCCTGCTCCCCAAAATCTGGGGCCTTAACTGGAATGATTCCCAGTGGATGGCGGCTGGCCAAGCATCTGCTTCTCCACAAGGCATCTCCACATGCTTAATTTGGGCTTCCTTCAACATGGCGGCCTAGAGGAGTCAGGTTCTTACAGGATGGCTCGGGGCTCCAAGAGCAAGTATTCCAAGATACCTGGGCAGAAGCTATAAGGCTCTTTACGACACAGTCATGGAAGTGACAGAGCATCATTTCTGCCGTTGGTCTATTAGTCAAGCAAGCTGCTACTGCCCAGTCTAGGTCCAAGGGCAGAGGAATTCAATTCCACCTCTCAGTGGGGAAAGAAGCAAAAAACTTGCATTCATCTTTAACCTATCACAACATTAACTCAGCTAAGTGTACAGTGTTAACCAGCAAGGCTGGCTAAAAGAATAGTATAAACCAAAGTAACACCACCACTACCACCAAAAACCAAACAGTGAGTACCCTGGTAATCTTTGTTATTGTTTGCTTGATTCAATTAAATGATGCACGTCCAAGAAGGGATTGTTTTCCTTCTATCTGATGTTTCTTATGCTGATTATTTAGCTTCATATTCACTGGTTAATGTTGGGCATTTATGTCATTTTACATCTTTGATGAATATATGTACTCCATGGGAAAGCTGTTTACAGGGCATTTCCCCAGCTTCTAAGTAAGTGGAAACATCTTACACATAAACTGTCAAAACATGGAAAAATTCCCTTGGTATTTGTCGGAATTGTTTCTAATTCCAGAACTTACTACTGCGTTTTATGACATAAATTCTTTGGTTAATTTTCCATCATGCTTTTAAAATTTGCAATTTGTTCCAGAAAATAATGTATTTTGCTTCTCAAGTTGGAATTCCAGTGACTGCCCTTTGCAAAGTCTTCTCTTCATTGTCATCTTGAAATGGAAATCATACCAAAAGGATTTCCCCCCTTCTTTAGGAAGCAACTGAATACTCGGTACAAAAGCCTGAAATTCCTGAAATGCCAAGGAGGAAAGATGAGGAGCTGGGATAGCCAGGGGATATGTTTTGCACTCCTAACTAAAACAATAGCGATTTAAGTAGCAATCATATAGACACTTGATGAATCCTTTTATTATCGCTAAAAGATTCCCCCCACCCCCGTTGCAGCATGCTTTTGTAGGTAAAGAGCTCTATATTGGTACACGCAGCTCGTAATTATGTCAGCCTAACCACAGCTAACATTGACAGCCTAAAACATTGAAGATTTTATACAGCTTGTGCTGAATACAGCTTCTTTTATTGGCTCAGAGAACAGGTATCAATTATAATGAGGTAACAGAATTTGCGCACTGCTCTGATTTCTTTCTCCTCCTTAAGATAGTAAGAGCCGAAAAAGGAGAAAAATCCTCTTAGCACTAACTTATCACCGATTCTTCAAAAGCTCTCACTTTGTATGGCTGGAGTGCCATAAAGCTGTTTGCTTACTTGGGTTTTCATGCTGGCAAACTCTTCCTTCCTAAGTGGAAGCTGGAAATTCCTGAAGCACACCTTGCCACTCAGATAGTGGAGGCTCCAGGATTAATGGTTTCCATTTGCATAACTGTAAACTGAAGGTGGCCTCCCCCAAGCCCACATCCTCTAAATTGCACTTACTGATGAGATGCAAAATCCTCTAAAAGGGTTCCCCAGCCTAAACCAATTTGTAAAGTTGTTTTGTTATTTAAAACATTCAAGAAATTAAAGTGATCGGAATATAATTAGATTAATATTCATATCTTCCAAGCTGCTTTAATTCTAATATTAAAAAGATTAAATATCCACTCAGAGGATTAAGGAAAAAGTCAAGCGGTAGCAACACATTTACATTACCTTACTGTGCAAATTATAAACCTAATTAATCTAAAGTTTCCTACAAAATGAATTGGATATTCATTCACAGTCTAACACAACTTTAGGTATTTAAAATTCACTTCGATATTGTTTCCTTATGTGTGCACTGAGGAGTAGGGCCACGTTTCTGTGATGTATGAATCACATTAGAATGGCTTCATTTGGGTTCTAATTGGTGGAAATTAAATCTCAACATAAATTTACGCAGGAAAAAAATGAAAGACTTTGTAATCATGTATGTGTGCAATAATAAAACACACTCTGGCCTCCCAATCTAGTTGCCGTAGATAAAATAGAAAAAGCAATCCAGTTGCTTCTTCATAAAAGCTCTAAGTTCATGTTTTTCCCCTTACATTGTGGAGAACATCATCATCCAGAGGTTTCATCCTTTCTCTACAGTCTGCAACTAAGGGCATCTAGTGACTCTGGTCTGCAACTGTGTCCCCACCAACTTCTACCACCTCCCTCACCCCTGAAAATATCAAACATGATCCCAGGGTCTCCCGAATTAGTCTGATCAGTTGTGGATTTCCGGTAATTCCAGATAGATTAGTAATTCTCTTCTTACCTTCTAGTATTCAGGCAATCGAATACAAGTGATAACACTTAGGCAATTCCTGTATTCCCAGCCCCATGCTAAATTACTGGGAGGAACTGGTTGCCATTAGAATGTGTTCCAGAATGCAGGCTTACTGGGATGAACTGGTTGCCATTAGAATGTGTTCCAGAATGCAGGCTTTCTGTTTCTAGGCACATGATAGGTATTCATCTCCCCATGACTTGAAATGAGGTGTGGCCATCCAGCTCCCTTTGACCAATGTGATCATGCTTTCTTTCAGGCAGGCTCTTTTAGGACCAGCTTTGGCTTTGTCCTATTCTGTCTTTCCTCTGCCATGGAAACCATCAACACTCCAGAAAGTAACTTTTCCATCAACCTAAGTCCTGGAGTAAAAAGAATGACTCACAATGGACACAGACCATGAGCAAGATATGAAACTTGGTGGTTAAGTCCTGAGATTTGGGGTGTTATTTGTCACCTCTGCACACATAGCCTGTCCTGACAGATGTAGCTTCTTAGGACACACCCGTGGGACAGGCACTGATGTCTTCCCCGTTTCACGGCTGATAAAAGGAACTCAATTTCTCTACGCCTTTCTGCCCTCATCTGTAAAATGGGAATAACACAGTACCGTTTCCACAGCTGCTTTGCAGGTTTGATTGTTGAGGTCATGCACGTGCAGCACGCAGCTCATGAAAAGCACTCGATAAATAGTAACTCTTGCTGTGAGTATCCACTTGTAGAGAAGTGAAACTTAGTGCAAATCATTCAACTACTGAAACGAGAGGATGGCATTAAAGGAATTTCCCGTGGAGACTGGCCAGCTGTTCACTGACCCGGTTTCCTCCCTTCCCGCCTTCCCCCACACACAGCGAACTACAATTCCCAGCCTCTCTGGCAGTTAGGCACAGTCATGTGACTGAGGTGTAGCCACTGTAGCTGGCAAGCATGATATTTCATGACCTTGCTCCTTCTGAACCGAATAATGTGGCAACCTTCCAAAGGTCTTTGTTGACCACAGTTAAGCCACAGGATGGAAGGAGCCTGGGTCCCTGGATCACTACTTGGCAGAGAGTAGTTTGTTGATGAGAACACCTGTTCTGCATTTCATGTTAATGAAAAACAAATTTGTACTGCATTTGAGACATTATGCACTTAGGTTGTATTACAGTCTTCCACACACAATACAGAAAGTCCTGGTGAATCCATTTCCCAAGAAAATCATCCTTTCCCATCGAAAACCAACACTTCTTCTGAAGACAAGATTTCCTCCCAACAGGTTCCAACTTCCAGCCACATATATATTAACTGATTGGCATGAAGCAAGTCAATGAGCAGGGGTGGTATACACAGCTATTTATGTTATTGTTGGGGTGATAATAAATATAATAGCCACAGCTTCCTTGGGAATAATCCTGCTATTAGTGCTAATGGGTGAAAGGCTGTGACGTGTGATTTGGGTGAGTGTCCTGTGTTCATGGGGAACATTCAAGGCTGCTAATCTGGGCTGTAATTTCTCATTTCTCCTCAACTGCTTTGCTTTTTATGGAACTTATATTGATGAATGCAGGTGATAACTGTCAGCTCACCTGGTAAAGCCCAGCCTGAGAAGTTTAACAATTTATCTCATGTATCCGAAGGCAGTAGGAGAGAGAGAGCCTTGAATAGGTTCAGCCCACCCTCATCTCCCCACGTCCCCTCTTAGCCCTCGGCCCCCACCCCAATCTATTCTCCTCCACGTGTTTTGCCAGATTAATAGTTTTCTCATGGTAAATCAAATCATATCACTCCTGTTCTTAAAAGGCCTCAACAGCTTCTTATCTAATTCAAATACAAGCAAAAAAGTCTTCCCAGGATTCCCATTCGTCATCCTCCCGGGAGCCATGCCTTTCGCTGTGTCACTCCGCAGTGTCCTCCTCTCTGAGTTCAGCCATGTGATATGTTTTGGGCAATGGGATGCAGTGGAAAAGTTGAATACACCGGTTCTGAATCTGGACTTCAAGAGGCTTTATGTATTTTGAGTTGCTTTTTTGTGCTTTGACATTGCCATGAGAAACTCGCACCTGGTCTAGCCCTGCTGGTCCCGGGAGGATGAGACACACTCGGAAGAGAATCAGCCTAACTAAAGCACCCCAGCCATGTCGAGCATAGGGCAGAAGCTCCAGCTGATGCTTTAGCAAACCAGCCAGCCCACAGACACAGGAGAAAGCCCCTCCAAGGGGACCAGCAAGACCAGCAAAACAGCACAGCCAAGCCCACCCTGGTTCTGCTTAGCCCCAAACACACGAGAGAAATAAACCTTTTTTGCTTGAAGCCATCATTTGGGGCATGCTTTGTTACACAGCCATAACAACCAAAACACTGGCCTATGCTTCACTTCCTGAGCTCAAATGACCTGTTTCATCTCATCTCATTCCAAAGTTCCAATATGCTCTCTGTTCTTTCCAACCACACCGGCCTCCCTTTGGTTCCAAACATGACATGCTTTCTCTTGTCCTGGAGTCTCTGTGCATATCATTGCCCCTTAATGGAGCAAGGCTACGGCTCTACACTCTCCCCCGTGGTAGGCCACTGCTCACCATTCATACTTCAACTCAAATGTAGTCTAAGAGAAACCCCTATAACTATGCCATCTGAACTTGGCCCCCATGGTCACTCTCTCTGGAGCATCCTGGTGTGCTGCAAATGGGTTACAGATATGGCATGCTATGGATCCGCCTCAGGGTGTTGGCTCCTCCAGGTGCTAGCCAGAGCCATCTCATCCACCTACCTCAGTTGTGCTGAACGAATTTTCTGTGTATACCCTGGGGGCGAAAAATTGGCAATTGCTGCTTACATCACTATGCTTACTTCTTTCAAATCACTTGCCACAGCCTAAAATGATCCCTTTGCTTTAAAAAAGTAAATTTTTTGTATAGATTCTCTGCCTCAACCCATTAGACTAAGGGCTGGCAAAATCTGACCTGCTGCCTGTTCTTATAAATAAAGTTTCATTGGCACACAGCCACACCCATTCATTTATGTATGGCTCATGGCCGCTTTCAGGCTACAATGGTGGAGTTGCATAGTTGTTACTGAGACTGTATGACTGTATGATCCACAAAGCTCCGAATATTTATTATTTAGTCTTTTACTGAAACAGTTTGCTGACCCCTGCAGAGGACAGAAATCCTGTTCATTTTGGTCACTTTTGTATCTCCTGCTGCTAGAACAGCACCTACCATCTAATAGGCGCTCAATGCCTATTTGTCCAGGGAGTGGATGGATTAGGACTCCAGCAGACTCCTGTGCTGAACTCCCATCTCTGCACCCAGGCCAGGGGCCCGCTGGTTTGGAGGCAGTGACAGCAGGTGCCCAACTGCAGATCAGCCCAAAACATCAGGACAGCTATGATGCCGGGGACTCCTAAGTGGATCTTGGATTTCTCAGAAGGAAAATACCAAGGCTACGTCCACTGGCAGCAAAAGGAGTGCTTGGTCCGCATCCGTGGCAGGCACAACAATTTGAAAGTTTGAAGAAATGAGAAAAAACTCAAAGTTTAATTTACTCGAATAAGCAATTGATGCTTTGGAGTATAATTATCAGAAAAAAAGAAGGGAAAAACCCAACACATTGTTTAGCATACGTTATGTTAATGGCAGGTTAGGATGGCCCACTGTGCATAATTTAGCCAAACAATTGATACCAAATTTTAATATATATATATGATTACAGCTACAGAAATGAAGCACCAAGACAAAACACAGGAGAGCTCATAATAGGCACATGTGAACTCTGAAGGCCTAATTACATCACAGGGGAGGGTAAACAGTTGCTGCTGAACCAAGCAGAAAATGGGGGTAATTTGTAAACAGGTAGAGTGGCAGTCCAGGTGTGCGGCATGTGCGTGGGGCTGGAGGGGCTGGGGGCCTAGGGCTTCCATCTGGCTTTGCAAGGATGGAGAGGTTCAAGATCACTTTCCTCAGCTGAAAAAGTGACCTCCAAGCCCTAGACATGGGTCAGCTCCCTCCTGGTCTGCCCTCTGGTTCAAAACCAGAAAGGTGAAGACCAGTTTTCCAGGGAAGCTTCTCCATGCTCTGTGAAATAAAAAATGATCTCCATGTCTGCAATCTGAGGCAGTTTACTGTGTGTCTTTGTCTGATGCCCTTGAAGACATGAGCTCCTGGAACCTTAGGGAACAGAGAAAGGCCAGTCTATACCAACCCTGACCACAAGACTGATATTGTCAGGAGCATTCCCTAGTCAGATGCTCTATATGGGACTGTTTCTTCTATCTGACACCCCTCTGTAGATAGCACATATCTAATTAGGTGATTGTTCAGGTACGCTCTGGCTCTGAATGCAGAGTCTATGAATCTGAATCGATGAGCTATAAGATTGTTTTCCCTTCATTTATGCAGACTTGCGAATCTGCTTATGTCCTGGTCACACTGTGTTCTGGCATCATATGCAGGCAGCATGACCCAGCCCGCAGCTTGGGACCAAACATCACCAAGGACCTGGAGCACAGCTGCTCTGTGATATGCTACTTGGCATCTGTGTCCACAAACACAGACAAACAACCGAAAAAGGAAGCAAGGCAGGTTTAGGAGAAAGTCACCAAATTCTGTTTCTCCTTTCTGAGTCCTCGCATTCTCTTCATTGTGGAGGGAGTTCTTATCTGTGGGAGTCTGGGTTGTACTGGGTTGAATAGCATCCCACCCCCCACACCCCCCAAATCCAAGTCCTTCTTAGAATCTCAGAATATGAACTTCTTTGAAAACAGCGTTTTTGTAGCTGTGTAATTATTTGAGATGAGGGTGAGTCCTAAATCCAATAGGACTGGTGTCCTTATAAGAAGAGAAGAGGCACAGAAACAAAGATGCAAGGGAGAATGCCAAGTGATGACAGAGGCAGAGATTGTAGAGACGTCTGCAGGCAAAGGGATGTCAAGAATTGCTGGCAGCCCGTAGAACCTAGGAAGAAGCAAGGGAAGACTCTCCCCTCGATCCTTCAGAGGGAGCATGGCCTTGCAGATCCTTGACTTTGGACTTGTAGCCTTCAGAACTATGAAAGAGTATTTGAACTATGAAAGAATATGTTTCAGTTATTTTAAGCTACTTAGTTTGGGGCACTTTGTTGCCATTGCCCTAGGAAACTAATACAGAGCCATTTCGAGAATAAAACACTAGAATTTTAGGCTTAACGCAGCATCGTAGATATCATCCACAAACACTTTCACTTTATGGGTGAAGAAGCTGAAATACAAGTTAGATGCCAAGTTTTAGGTGACCAAGTTAGAGGTGGAGGCAGGGCCATGCCTCACAAAAGCCAGGTCTCCAGTGGCAGACACCTTCCACACCATCACATGCCCTTTGTAATGGAGATTCACACCCTGGACCAAAAAACGATGCAATATTTCTACATATAAGGACGGTACGGTACATAGGACAATGCCTCCCAAAGATGTTCATCCCCTATTCCCAGGGACCTGTGAATATATTCCATTTCATAGGGGAAAAAAAAACCCACTTTGCAGATGCGATTAAGTGAAGGACCTTGAGATGGGGAGATGATCCTGGATTGTCTAGGTGGGCCCAATGTCATCACAAGGGTCCATGTAAGAGAGAAGAAGGAGGGTCAGAGTCGGAGAAGGCAATGTGATAA
The DNA here is from genome assembly GCF_002201575.2 of Neomonachus schauinslandi. Taxonomy (NCBI): domain Eukaryota; kingdom Metazoa; phylum Chordata; class Mammalia; order Carnivora; family Phocidae; genus Neomonachus; species Neomonachus schauinslandi. The sequence continues at coordinate 50,670,169 of NC_058418.1, read as the reverse complement.
CAGAAGTAGACTGAAGAAAGAGAAGGCATGGTCCTGGAAGCAGAGGTGGGACAGATATGCTGTGAAGACACAAGAAGGGGTCGCAAGCCTGGGATACTGAGACTAACAATGGAACATTTTCCCATGCAAGTGAGGGAAACTGATAACACAGTCTCTCTTTCTAGAGAGATCAGCTGGCAAATTGGCCCATTTCCCAAGACATCATAAAGGACATCTCTCTGGAGTGAGCCCAGTAACACTCCAGACTACAAGCCAGACAGTTGGGCTGGTGTTTGCCAATTGAAATGGAGCTCCCACCTACTCATCATTTAGCTCGAATGTCCAGTGAGCTTCCAATGAGCCTCAGAGGATGTATATCTGATTCTGTAAACCTTGGAGAACTCCTTCTGAAATGAAGCACATACATCACCCAAGCACTTCATTCTAATGCATGACTATAGGTAAACATATTAATCCCACCAAATGTTAGAATTTGAGGCAAAAATCACATTGATAGGAGCAGGTAACCTTTTCACAGAGCTTGGTGTCTTCCAGAGCCCACTGATGCTAATTTTAACACCTACCCTTTATTGGTGCACAAAGAACAAGTCACACTCCTTGGAGGAAGACTTTGCCTACACCAAAAGCCATTAAAAAAAATTTCTAATTTCCGCTACCAAGCCACCACCTCTATTCATCCGGTAGCTTTAATTCACAAAGTTCATTGTCAAGTTTCCTGGCACCATCACAGGAAACAAGTTATACATAGATTTTTTTTTTCCTTTTTGTTTTAACTTACGCTGCCATTCAAAGCTACATCTCTCTTATGTTGAGATACAAGTAGCCAGAGTCAGCTCCTCTCACCTGCCCACGTGTCTAGGAAGCACCTGCCACAGAGGAAATGGCCAGGCTCAGGTGTGATGGGAACTGTCTTTATAACAACAGAGGCTGTCCCGTTACATCACTGAGCAGAAAGGCTCAAAAGAAAAGAACAAAGAGTGAATCGTGGCAGATAGGCAAGATGGAAGAGAAAATGAGGGGGTTTGGGTATTTGCTCACCATGGAATTGTGATTCATCATTAGAAACCCCTTGGGCACATGAATGGAAGTATTAAAAGATATTTTAATTTGAGCGATAATTTTGTTTTTTGATATATATATATTTAGTAATTGCATGTTTCAACACCGTTATCAGATAAATGAGCATTTGAGAAATCCGGATTAAGGGGGAACAGGAGGTGAAAAATCAAATCTGGGTATTCAGTTCCCCTCCCACAAATTCTTCCTGAAACAATTCTTGCAAACCCTTCTGCCCACTGGAACTGTGTGCATATGATTAACTGCACATGAGCCCAACAGCTTGCATATGTAGTTAATTTGCTCCAAATTTCCATGCTGCATTATAACCCTAATGATCACTAATAATAGACAAACCCACATTTTATTGAGTAAGTAATTTGAGACATTATGATTTTTATCATGCGAATAGGATCAGGCTGACCAATTTACACTGGGCAGAGGAAGATAAATAACCAGAGAATCGATTTCTCCAGCAGCAGACTCTGTCTCTTGGCAAAATGATATGCATTGATTGGGCAAGATCTAGATCCTTATAGGCAATTGAGTCAATGAACTTCTGTGTTCCAAACCAGAAGGTTGGGCAGGGAGTGAATTTCTACCCATGACATGAGGCAAAAGACAGTGGGAAGGCCCAATTTTGGGGACAGTATAGAAGACCAAGGGCTTTGCAGTCGACACACATAGGTTCCAAGCCAGCTCTCCCTACCAGTGACTATGTGACCTTGGGTAAGTCACTGAACAAGCCTGAGGCTCTACTTATGAATACACCTGAAAACATGTGCATACAGGTTAATCAAGAGGATGCAGGTGAAGTCACCTGGCACATCGTAGGCAGGCAATGAATTAATTCTTCCCACACATTCTGGAACACAAAAGCCAGGATGGGAGAAGTACATATTATATATCCATATTGCAGAAAGAACCAGGATGAATTTCTCATTCATTTCCATAAAAGACACCACAGAGGTCCTTAAGAGAGGGGAAAATAATCACTGGGCTCCTCTAGGTTCTCTAAACAGGTATAAGCAAGTGGAGGGAAGCAGAGCTTGGAAGTATGGTCTTTATCACTTTCAGAATATTTGCCTGAATCCTGTCTGGAAACTAAAGCAAAGCTATTTGAAATGGAAGAACAAAAGAGAAAACTCAAGCCCTGGGTTCAGATCTAAGGTCTAGTCCTGAATGGCTCATCCCTTTGACTTCTGTGGTGACGGGGTCTGTCTTTCTGAGTTGGGAGTGCTCTTGGTGGCCTGTTTCTGACCCCTGTCACTTGAAATTCCCATCCTGTGCTCGTGGGATCCTGTGCTCCTTCAGTCTGGCAGGCCTCGGCACCCCTGGCCTCTCTAACCAGCCGACGATGTCTGTGGACTTAATGAACTCACCCCTGCTCTGTCATCAGGTCCCTAAGGAGGCTTGGGTCTGATAGGACAGGACCGTCTTAGGGGACTGCAGAATCCTTCCATCGGGAAGTAGGCATCTCACCCCGGGGTGGTGGGGGAGATTTGATAGGAGGTGACAAACAGAGGCTATAGGACAAGGAGGGAATTAGGGGTGGGGAGGTGACAGACCCTGCAAGGGAAGGAAGCCAAGAATGAAGAGACATCACACCTGAATGTGAGAGGGTCTCTACCTTTGTGTTGCTTTTTATTTAAGTTGAAGCAAGACCATGAGGCCAATATTTATATTGTGTCAGATACCGCCGGATAGGTGACATTATTTTACAATCTATGTGACGTATTACGTGTATCATGGCATTGCCTTCTTGCCCTGGGTCTGTTCCAGATAAAAGATCGAGGTCCAGAAAAGTGAAATATACTTCGCTGATAATCTGCTAGTAACGAGAGGTGTCCAGATCCACACCACTGTCCCTCAGACGCCAAAGTCCATGCTCCATCCATGGATGCAGCCTGGCCCCTTCCCTAGGCACAGCCGCTGGGCAACCACCGGCTCAGTTACTTTCCATAATCAGAAAAAAATCCCCAATATAACCCAGGATGGTGTGAAGCACAGCCTACGAGTGTATCAAGGGTGGCTGCCTGGAGTAAGTAGCTCCTGAGCTACATTTGGAAAGACTGGTAGAAGTGAGTCAGATGACGAATGGAGGATGGGTCATCTCAGACAGACAGAACAGCATGGACAGAGGGCCAGGGATGGGGGAGAACAGCTGAAGAATTGGACCAGTGTAACTGGAACTAGGACCCTAGCTCACCTGGTTCTTACAGGGTATCTCCCCACTTCCAGGCATTCTTCTCAGAAAGATGGTGCATGGAACAATGGTACTTGGTAACCTGTTTACAAGAGGCCTATGTTAGGATGGCAAAACCAGTGTCCGTCCCAGCAGAGAAACTGACGCTTTCTGGACATAGCCATGAGCAGGGGGATCGTGCCTGAGGCCCCCCCATCTCTGACCTGCCTCTCCTGTGGGCAAATGTATCTCTTCTAGGTCTGCGTGGCCACACCCAGGAGGAAGTCACCCCTCTTGCTCCTGGGCTCCGGCTGCCCTGTGGCTTCCTGTGGGACCAGCGGGCTCCTTTCAAGCCTCTCTCACTTGGTCCTCAGTGAACCCCCCTTTCCCTGGGAGGTGAACTGGCTTCTGCAGGCAGGAGATGAGGAAGCTGGAGGGCCCGGGGAGGTTAATGGCTTGTCCCCAAAGACCAAGCAGTGCCTGCAAAGCCAGATCTGAATTCTGCAACCCATGAGCGAAACTGCAGCACAGTAACCAGGGTTCCAGATGGTAATAGGGGTGTCACCTGGAAAAAGAAATCCCCAGCGGAACCAAAGCAGCCAGAATTTTCATTTTGAGCTTTGTTTTTGTGTAGCAAATGTAGTTCAGTTTCTCCGCGTTAAAATCAAAAACCCCAACATGGAGGCTCAACACCAAGTCCTACTAGTAATGAGCCACCAAACATGCCCCTTGCAGTCAGCATTAGCTTTGTAAAAAACCGTCCTAGAAGTAGCTCGGTAGCAATATGTGCACGTGAGATGCGGATCTGTAAATTCTCCTCTCCACCTGTTTCACGTCTTTTTAAAACACTTATTTTTCTGACCTGAGTGTTATCAATACTTCAGAAAACTCTGATCCTAAAAATTTTTTTTTTAAAGATTTTATTTATTTATTTGAGACAGAGAGAATGAGAGAGAGAGAGCACATGAGAGGGGGGAGGGTCAGAGGCAGAAGCAGGCTCCCCGCGGAGCAGGGAGCCTGATGCGGGACTCGATCCAGAGACTCCAGGATCATGACCTGAGCTGAAGGCAGTCGCTTAACCAACTGAGCCACCCAGGCGCCCCCTAAAAAATATTTTTAAAATCATAATTAGGCCACCTAGAGACCAGTAACACCTCTGTAAATTTCTTTCCAATCTTTTTTTTCTGTACGTGTATGTTAATACATGTTTTAGCAATTTTTTCTATAATTACAACCTTCAGATTTTCCTTACTTCATTTCCTACCTCATATTAAATCATGAGCATTTCTCTCCTTTTTCATCTTAAGGTATATCTGCACTTTGAAATGTCCTTTCATGGATTTTATCTTAAGGAGACAATCAGTGGCATCTTTATGGGAATAGCCGCATATATGAGTAAAGACAAATATTTACAAAGGGCCAACAGGGTGCTAGGTGACAAAAAAATAGTAATAATAAATTAAAAAAAAAGTGCAGGTGGCATCTCACCCTGCCCCGAGGCTCACTGGGGGGACGGATCCTTTTGAACTGGATCCTGCTCTCTCGCAATCACGCATCTGAATTCATTGCTGAGGAGGGAAGGCTGAGAGAATGCTAAAGAGGGTCTGCACAAGGGGACTGGCAGATACTGCAGCCTGGCTGCCACCATGCGTTAATTAGCTGTTTCTCGTTATGGAGGGGAGAAACCACACTAGAAAAGAAATGTGAGTCCTCTTGCTTTTCTCGAATGGAGAGCCTGTCCTTTTCGCTGCAGCTGGTATTCCTGTTGGCGCAGCCAGCCACCCAGAGGGCAGGCAGAAGCCAGGCAGAATCCTGATCTCTGGCAGAGGGACCTGGAGGAGAAAATGACCTCGGGGAGAAAATGTCCTAGGTGACCTTGAAGGGGATAAAGCAACTGACCAAGATAAAGCAGCCTGACCAGAAATGCAAACCTGACCAGTATGCAACCTCTCCAAGCACATTTTTACTGTCCTGGGATGGTGGGGTCTGTTTAATAAGCTGTCATTAGAAAGTGAGGCAGCAAGAAACTGGGAGGATTTGGCAAGGTGTCCATCCTGCCTCAGCTGCTGGGGGTGGGGGGGCCGCAGGGCAAGGTTTCTACTGCTGGGACCTCGTAAACACACAGACTTGAACTTGGTTTCTGCCACCGACTAGCAGTGTGATGTTGGGCAGGTGACAACTGTGGGGTCCCCGTCTCCTATACCAACCCCTATTCCACAGGCTTGTGAGGCCTTACCTACAGAACCCCCAGTCCACTACCCGAATGCAGTGCCTACAGTGAGGACCAGCCCCTCTCCAGTCACCTGGCCCTGGAAAGGTTCATCCTTTCCCTCCGCACTAGACTTGCAAATCATAATGTAGAGAATTAGTGAAATCACTATGATGCACACCTGTAACTAACATACCATTGTTTCTCAACTATACAACAACAACAACAACAACCACCACCACCAGTCTGGTGTCACCCATGCCCCGGCGCTTGCCAGGCAAGGAAGAGTAGGGAAAGGAATACCCCCTAGGGCTGAGGACAGAACCAGACAAAGAGCTGGAAATTCCAGAGCAGAGATTACTGGTGCCTTTCTGACTGTCCTGACTTTTCAGGCAGCCCTGTGTGCCCCTCTGCTCCTTGAGGGATGTAATAAACTGGACATCAGTGATGTAAAGCCCCGGGCCCTGCCCTGGGTCTAAAAGGGGAGCTCTGCATTTTCAACAGTGTGCAGAAAAGCAGTGACAGCGGGTACAGCCACCACATGAGCCATGAGGCACAAGTCTCCATGCGCATATTCCCGTTGTGTGGCTGAATGGAGCCAAGATGACGAATTGAGAAAAGGTGATTTCAAAACCACTCAATGCCCACGTGAAACAATTCCTTTGGCACCTCCATTGAACCTGGAACCTGTCTTCTGGTGTCTAAAATCACCTGACACTAATATCTTCAAGGTCATCTCTTCTGAGATGGGATAAACTCATAGCCCAGGGAAGACTGGCAGCATTCACATCCAGTCTTTTTAATCCTCCACCCGCTGCAGACATTGCTAATCAATCCCAGCACTCTTTCAGTCAAACGTACATATGGTCTCACGATTCTTCCCAGAACAGAGCCCTGGGTGGCCACTGCCAATACAATGGAGGTGGTAAGCTGCTCATAGAGGGGGAGATCAAGGTGTATCATTTGTCTGTTTTTCCCCATTAAGCCAAAGTCTCCAATAATTCAGACAGGGAGGCCGTGACTCTGGTACTTCCACAGTCACTGCTCCGAGCAAGCTGCACCAAAGCAAGGCTGGTCAAAAGCCTAGCATGTCATTAATAATGCAGAAAACCTAGACATTTATACGGAGATCAATTGGCAATAATTCTGTGGGACAAGACTAGGACTTAAATTGCAAAGTTGAACATGAAGGGCATTGTCTCATTAATGCAGGAAGACTGATGATTTTGGATTTTTCAGCAAAAAGAGGTGCCATCTGATGGGCACTATCTGGTGGGAGTCTGGGTCAAGAGTGAGCTCCGTGATGTGCTCAAGGGGGGTGGGGAGACAGCTGCAGGGGATGTGGTGTTTGAGAGACCACTGGAGGAGCGAGAACCTTGAGCCAAGGAAATGCCCAATTTCTAAATCCAGGGAATCTTATGGAGAGTGAAGGATAGCCCGGGAGCTGGCAAAGGGAAACTGGAAAGTGGGAAGACAGGAAAAAAAGCATGGAGCAGTCTCAACAGCGAGAAGGAGCCCTTCGTAACTGTGGGGCATGCTCTAAGCAACCACAGGAGAAGAAAGATTCTTACCCACGTACTTCTCCAAGCAAAAAGCTAAGGGACACTGGTGGGAATGTATGCATGACCTTCGGGCTCCTGGAACAGTCCCAGGAGACTTCTTTAGGAAGCTGTGACCTCTTGCTCCCAGACACTCCTTCACTCCCAAGCATAAGATATTTAAGGAACAGCCTGGTGCATATCCTCCACTTATGGATGAATCACAAACCAAGAGACCTGTCCCCACTCCCGCTCTTTAGCTTGGCTCTCTTGGCCACCTTCTGATAGGGTCAGCCTTTTGATTCTGGCTATACACTCTAGACAGTCTGGAATTCTCCTGGATCTCCCCACTACTAGAAACCAAAGGAAGGGCTAAGAAAAAACTGGGATTTTAGCTGTATAGCCAGGGCCCATGATTCTAGAAAAGTAAACTGGTTTTGGTTTTGAAGACATACTGTGCCCCTAGTCAGATTACTTAGGGCACGGGCAAAAATGGAATGATGTTAGGATGAGAGGATTATAGGGTGTTCTTTTTTTTAAGTTTATTTGTTTGTTTTATTTTTCTGAATATTAGGGTAAATGTTTAATTCACCAAATGTTGGCTAGTTACAATAATCAGTTAAAATAATCAGGTCTGCATGGGTTGGGGGTAATGGGGTATGGACCTGAATGGAATGCCTTTTATTATGCACTCTTGACATTTTTATATTAATCTTTTTTCTCTCCCATCTATAATACTTCCCACACACCACACTAAAGGGATATTTTCAGCATTAATTCTCCTAAAAATACAATGAACCACTAATGAGTTATAGGTGATTTTCCTTCTGATTATATTCTTGTCTTTTCTATCTCTCAATAAGCCCACTAGCGGCCTATTTACAAAGTATATTTAATGCTATAGTTCCATTCTCTTTTATCTTTAAAATAATAATTTAAAAGACCATGCCTAGCCTAATAGACTGCCCAGGAAAATGGGAGGTATGTTTAGTGATACAATGAATAATTCCTTCACGTAATTTATGGCATTCTAGGAAGCAACTGCTGTGAGTACTGCAGGTATGCTCTGATAGAGAAGCATTTTTGTTTTTAAATAATTAAGTGTCTCTCTTTTTTTTTTTTTTTTTTAAGAAAATGATACAAAATCATTCAATACACTTGATATTGAAAAGATAAACGCCTTTGGGAGAATCCAGGAAAGGATAATCATGCCACACCAGAATAAATATCTGGGAATGAAGCCCTGGGCATTGGGGAAGCCAGTCTTACGATCATTGGGTGAAGTCAGGGGCCGGGATATTAAATAGAGCAGCATGTCTGAACAGAGCCCAGAGAACATGCCGCTGCTCAAGACAAAGGAGGGCGGCAGTGCTCACCTCGGAGAAAATGGCTTTTGCATTCTGACAGTTTGCATACAATTTCATTATTTACGTAATCCTATCAAAACATATAGAATGCCCAAATGGATGTCAGAAAATTATTGTCATTACTAATAATGGTGCTTTTCATTTATATAGAGTGCCTTTTTCTGAGACAGTGAAATATTTTTACATTGGGCATGAGGCTTTTTAGGAGAATTAATGCTGAAAATATCCCTTTAGTGTGGTGTGTGGGAAGTATTATAGATGGGAGAGAAAAAAGATTAATATAAAAAATGTCAAGAGTGCATAATAAAAGGCATTCCATTCAGGTCCATACCCCATTACCCCCAGCCCATGCAGACCACCTGGGCTTGGCCACAGTTACGAGGTGGCAGCTGGCTCTTCCTACCTTGTCTGCCTTCGGCAAGACTGAATCAGAGGTCCCCAAATAGCCCCTGGGCCAGGCCTGTCAATGCCACCAAGTTCCCGTGTCCCCGTGACCCGGGCCAGCCACACCTGCCTGATGGTGGAACAGAGTCCTCAATTTCAAGGTTCTGGTTTAAAAGGTAAAAATCTACAACATGGATGAACCCTGACGACATTACGCTCCATAAAATAAGCCAGTCACATAAGGTCAAATATTTTATGATTCTGCTTATATGCGGTACCTAGAGTAGTCAAATTCATGGCGACAGAAAGTAGAAGGGCCACTGGCAGGGGCTGGGGGGAGGGAGACACGAGGACTTCGTGTTTATAATGGACGTAGACTTCCAGCTGGGGAAGATGAAGCGTTCTGTTGCAGAGACGAAGGGGGTGATGGGGCACACCGATGTGAATGTACTTTACGTCACTGCCACAGACACTTAGAGACGGTTAAGATGGTAAGTTTTGTTTGTAGATTTCATCACAATTAAAACAAAGACAAAAAAAAAAAAGAGGTCAAACTCATTTCTGTCCAGATAAATGGGGTCTAGGACTCAAATCCATAGGGTGTTTGTAGCTTCTATTTCTCTCTGGACTGGTAACAGTGGATTTATCTCAATCTTTGAGACTCACTGGGATATGGAATTCCAAGGAAATTAGAAGAATCACTTTCTCCAGCCCACTTGGATACATCGAATGCCTTTAATTTTGTGGACAAACTCAGAAGGTCCAAAGCAAAAGAAGGTCCCTAGAGGCTTTGAAACACTGTAAGAGGACAGCATTGTCAGGATGGAGACAGCCATACAGGGTGCTGGTGTCCCCCAGGGAGCCACCACAACGCATAACCCCACGTGTGGGCCTTCCGGAGATGGCAAATCAAGCTGAGAAGGTCCTGCAAGCTGAGATGCCCCCTGAAGAGAGGACGAAGTCTACTGCCTAACTTGAGAGCTGCCCTTCACAATTTAAAGAAACCCTAGTGCTGATAAACCTTCCTGCTGGATTCTTCAGAATATCAGGGTCTGCACTGAAATCTAGCTGGCATGGTGTCTGTTAACGACACAAATGTCCAGGCAGCAAAAGGTACTGGAGCAAGCATCTCCTGGCCCAAAGCGTACAGACCCCAATGCGCGATCCTTCCAAGCCATCCGCGCGTTCGTAGCAGGACAGGTGTTCAGTCTTGGGAGGAGGAAAACCTAAAAGCCGCTGTGTAGAGCCAGCTGTCCCCAGTGAGCTGCTGGGACCCGCTGCACGGGGTCACGCTCTGCCCTGAGTCACAGCCCTTGTGGCAGAGTTTGTGTGAGGACCTGAAGCCATCGCAGTTAATGGGATTTGCCCATGAACATCAAAAGGCCGGCTGGTGAACGCTTTGGGGGAGAAACGACATGAAAAGTATCTGAAGTGCTGGGTCATCTTGGGGACAGTTTAGAGATACGCAAGAACTACATCTGTCAGCGTGCTTTGCAGAAGGTCTGGGCCTGCACCACAGGAGAGAGACCACGAGGAAGAAGTAATAAAGTCATCATTAGAAAAACAAAAAGGAGAACCATAAAGGTTCTCCTAAGTCATACAAAGTCATTCCAGGGGCCTGGCAGACATGTGCTTCTAAGCAATGGCTATAATAACAGAAGATTAGACTTCATTACTTATTCATAAAGTTTTGGTTAACACTAAGCTCCATTTGTAACAGTTTACTTTTATAAATAGCATCTTTTGGGCAGATGCTAGTTTTCGGTCATATAACATGACAAACAATTGTCTTGTTGGATTATGGGGCAGACTCCTGCTTATCCTGGTTCTTAGCAGTTGCTTACCCACCACTGGGATTACAAAGAAGTTGTAAAACATTCAAGTTCTTGGCCCAACGACACCACTAAAATGACTGTGTGCATTTATACTTCATTTTGGACTTCCTGTTTGGTTTAAAGCACTCCTGAAATCTGAGGATAGCAAACAATGTTTGATGAATCTACAATCTTTACACTAAAGAGAGAGTCAAAAGACCAGTAAATCCACAGCGGAATTAATAATTGAGATTCCTGGAAGCGCTAAACGGAAATACTAAATATGCAAAATCTTGTTGAAAAGCATAATTAAGTCCATCAATGCCTACAGTTTAAAGGACAAGCGATGTCTCACTAATGTTAGAAATATCAATTTCATATAAAAATATATTGCCCTAACAAGTGGGAAAACAGCTACCAACAAAGGAACACATTTTTTCTTGACTTTGCTTTAACCTAAGTTTACATAGTACCCTGTTCCATTTTCAACGTCCTTCACTTCCCCAAGATTCCCAAAACAGTCCGACTTCAGATGAGTTATAGCTAAATAAAGTTATTCATCCGAACCCTCTAAGAGTTCATGGCTGTTTCGACAACGGTGCCACTGGCCATTCTGGGTTGCCTGTGTTGTACTGAGGAAATTAAGAGGGCATTTGGACCGATGCCTTTTTCTCAGGGGCTAATGTGCTTCTTTTTTTTCCATCTCACAGCTGAGGATGTGAGAAATATCCAGTTCTCGCAGGAAAAGTCAAAGATGTGGAACGGAGCTGGGCCAGCTGTGATGGGGTGGGGCAGAGTTCTCCAGCGCATCTGTGCCCAGAGCCCCAGCCTGGGGCCTCCACATGTGGGCTCCATTCTTCTTAGACCAAATCTGTTTATCTTACTGCCATCCTGAGATACCTTGGCTGGCTTATCTGTCCAGCTGAATCCTTTAAAATATGCTTCCAGGCTAATCAATCCCTTGGCAGGTCATCCTCAAATATAACTTTTATTGCGCCTGTTTTTCGAGGACATGGTGAATGTTCTTCATATCGTAAGTTTCAAACACATGGGCATATGTGTTCCGTATGGTCACCTCCCTCACTTCCCTGCTGGAGGCTATAAACTTACATGGGGGCATTTTCCCCAGCAGCTTAGGAAACTGTGACGTGATCTCTCACAAGTTCTCACAGTACGTACATACGTTGGTTTTAAGATCGGAAAACCATTTGCCTGCATCTATGCAAAAAGGGAATGTAATTATCCAGATAACATAAGAAAGAATTAAATTGTGAACCTAATCTTGGGGAAAAGAAGTTGAGAATGTGGATTTATTCAGTTTGTTTTCCATTAGGGGCATATGCGTAATGTCAGAGGAAACACATAATGAAGCACATTAAAAAAAAAAAAAATCCCATTAATTCAGTACAAAAATATCAGAAAAAAATCGGTGAGCTGAGGAGGGAGGGCCAGAGAAAGGAAGGAAGAAAGGAAGAAAGGAACAATGGAGTGAGGGAGAGAGGAAGAGAAGCTGGGAAGGCAGAAGGAACTGGTAGTAGATTGTCAGCCTACATTCTGGACTTTTTCATTAGCTCTTCAGGACAGGAGTAACAGGAGTTCATTGGTGGGCTAAGCAAACACCATGGACAAACACTTTCTATTTGCCAGACACTGTGACAAGTACCGAGGACACAAAGGAGAGTCAAGTGAACTTCCTACCTTTACTCCAACACTTAGATGCTACCTTGTCCTAACTCTAAGACATTCAGTGTCTTATGTGTCTCACCCCCATCATATGTTCTGGGGTCTTTAGAAGATAACAGACAACCACAGCACCATTTGGAGAAATACTGCTTCTTCCGCCATCAGGGCATGAATCATGACTTATCTTTGGCGAAGCAATGAGAACATAAATACCTTCCCGGTGGTAGTCTTTTTGAAAGCCTGGCTTGAAGCAATGATCAAATCCACATGATTCAGAAGGAAAGGATGTGCAGATTGCAATAAATCAGGCCACAGGTCCCTATGACAGACAGCTGCCGAATGGAACTGAATGTTCTCCAGGATGGGGGATCGGGTTTTCCAAAATGATAAACAGACAGCAATTATCTGTCTTTGCTCAGTGGAAGGCTCTTCCTAGCATCAATAGACTAGGTGTAAAATGGGAAGGAGGGAGGTCTCCAAAATGGGCTTGCTTCTTGCCACTCACTTAATGCAAAGAGAGAAACAATTATAATACTATGGAGAAAGCTGGGATTTTCACTTTGCATAGAAGTCATACTAAATACCACCACCATATTTATTACCATGACCCATATTTATTCACTCGGTGGTCATCAAACATTAATTGAGAGCCTACTATGTGCCCAGGTTGTACTCCTCCTGGAGGTTGGATGGTGTGTGAAAGCATGCACCATTCTTTCTAGATGGAGACTGCTGTCTGAAGCAGAAGATGGATATTGATCAAGGATCGCATGAACGAGTGTATAACTGCAAATGAGAATAAATGGTAGAAGTGAAAGAAACATGGTTGTAAGAGAGCCCACAGCAACGGAAGCTGCCCTGGCCAGGTGAGTCTGGGAGGGCATCTCAGAAGACATAACATTCTGGTTGAGATCTGAAGGATCAGTAGGATGGGTGAGGGGAAAGACTGTCCCAGGCAAGGGATGTGCAAAGGCCCTGTGGTAGGTAGGAATCGATGAATGGCAGGTAACCGAAGCACAGAAAAGGAAAAGGGCTGAAAAGAAAGATTTGGATTACTATCTTAAAGGGAATGCAAAAATGTAAAGAGGGTTGGATGGTTAACAAGATCAGGTTGGTGTTTTCAAAAGGGCAACAAGGTAGATGAGGGTAAGAGGGTCACCAGAATGGATGTGGGGAAGGCCATTAGGGGTGTCTGATTTCCTGGGGCTGTGTGGTGGCTTAAAACAATAGATATGGATTCTCTCAGAGTCCGGAGGCCACGAGTCTAAAATGAAGGTGTGGGAAAGGTTGGTTCCCTCCGGAGGCTCTGAGGGAGAATCTGTTCCATTCCTCTCTCTTGGCTTCTAGCAATTAGCCCTCTGTGGCCTGTAGACACATCACTTCAGTTCCTGCCTCTGTCTTCGCAGGTCTTTCTCTGTTTCCTCCCCTTCTGTCTCTACAGTGACATGTGCGATTGGATTCGGGACCCACCCAGTTAATGCAAGATGATCTCATTGTGATCCTTAGCTTAGTTACATCTAAAAAGACCCTTTTTCTAAACAAGGTCCCAACCATAGTTTTGAGTAGACATATCTTCTGGGAGCCACCACTCAGCCTGCTCTAAGGCGCTACTTAGTTCAGGCCTTCACAGACAACTGGAAGACTTCCCAACTCATCTCCCTGTCCCCACAGCATGTGGCATCATCTTTGTGGGGAAAAAAACAATCATATCATTCCTCTGCTCAAAAAAACCTCTGTGGCTCCTCATTGCCCCTTGGGAAGGAGGAGGAAGTAGAGAGACCCTCTCTCCTCCTTCGCCAGCAGGAAGACAAGATCCTCCCCGTCGTGGGCTCTGCTCTATTCACCTGCTAGCAATGCCCCTACAAGTCTACACAAGGCTGAGCTCATAACCACTTGGGGCCCTCGCCTTTCCGCCGGCTCTCCTCAGCCTCCCGTCATGCCTGTGTCTGTTCAAAAGATGACTCGGTTCATCTTTAAAGACTTACTGCCAGGGGCATCTCCCTCAGGAAGACACAGGGCTAACGAAATGGGGGGTTTCACCGCCCTTGAAAATGGAGGCACTGCCTTGGGAAGTTCCCAGATGGAGGGTTCTGGGGCCTCGCCCCGATGGTGGCTTCATGTTCAATGGGCACGTGTGCTGCGCTCAGGGTCTTCCCATGGCTGGGGGGAGGGGGCTCAACAACCAGTTAGCTGCCCAGAGCACAGGAATACAAACACATACACACATCCATACTTAACTCAGTTTCCCCAGGACCTACAGCCTGTCTGGAGGGACCACTACCTCATTCCAGAACATCTTCATCACTCCCAAAAGAAATCCCACATCCATTAGCAGTTGCTCCCTATCTCCCCCTTGCCCCAGCCCCTGGCAACCAGTAGTCGGCTTTCTGTTCATGGATTTGCCTACTCTGGACATTTCACACACACGGAATCATGTAACATATGGCCTTTTGCGTCTGGCTTATTTCATTCAGCATAATGTTTTCGAGGTTCATCCATGTTGTAGCGTGGATCAGCAATTCATTCCTTCTTATTGCCATTCCTGTTTAATGCACACCTTTTTACAGGCGCCAGATGGTCGCTGGCCTTCTCAGGCCATACAGGAGGCTCCTCTCCGAGTGTCCGGTGTTGCAGCCAGCAATCACGCTGGACACAGCCTGAGCACTCTGGGATGAGTGTTCCACTCCTTTGGCCTCTGGAACCCCAAGGCACCACTGAGTAAATTACTCAAGGAAATCCTGCACATGCCTCATCTCGCCCGGAGTTTATACAGAGAGAATGCTAGAGTCTGATCGGTGCCCTATAAAGCATTCCAAATCCAAGAGAGAAATGCAATGCATAAATGCAGAGAGAACAGTAATTCTTGTATTACACTGCTCGGGAGGCTTCAAGAAGATGGACGGTTGTGTTCCCATCCAATTGCTTTCAAGCTTTCCATTAGGTCAAGTGTGTGCCATATATCTAATGAAAAAGCCCCCGGGCCACATTCCCTCTCCTGAAACTGAATGCATAGTTGAACATGATTGTTGTCGCTATGATTATTGTGGTTATTGCAGGGGTTATTATTACTTTTTCAATAAGTCAACAGCAGCAAGCGCTTGCTATCTACCGGGCACGGTGCTAAACTTTTTATTTAGATTATCCTAGTTAATCCTCCAAAACCCCCCTAAGCCACAGGTATTATGATCAGATGCATTTTTTCAGATGAGGAAATTGATGCTCAGGAGGGGAAATACCTCGCCGAAAGGTCACAAAGCGAGCAAATGCAGAGCAGGGACTGTTTCTCCAGAGCCAGCCCTGCGGTGTCGCTTCTACCCCGGCCCCTGCAGGCTTCTGAGAAAAGCCGCTGACATGTGCCGCCCCAGTTCCGGGCTTGGTGGGGGAGGCTGCTGCCTTGGCTTGCCGCTCCCCTCCTCCTTGGGCTCCAGCCCCTCACATCAGTGCTTATTATTTGGCATAAATCAGCCCCCCAATTACATGAATGCCACAGCCACGAACACTTGTAATTAAAACTGGGACTGACATCCTGAAAGTGTGTTCCCTTCCCCATCCCTCTTTGTCCTGCAAAGATATTATTGGAAAGAGAAGGAACAATCGTCGGGAACATATGCTTTCGGAATATAATGGGACTCAGCTCCTAGGAGGAAAGGCTGTAAAAGGACGCTGGGACAAAATTTAAAGTAGACAGCTTTATTTACTAGCTACGGGGGCATGTCCAAGAAATTATAGATAAGCCAACAGGCCTGATCCTGATTGCCAGAAGGCTCTCTTCCCCCCGCTTTGGCCTCCCTCACAGGCAGCAGTGTCCCAGACACTTGCCATCTGAGTGCACCAGAAGCTGAGGCCAGCCTGAAGCTACAACCGTCATACTTGTGACAGTCCCCTCCCTCTCCTCCCCTACTTCATCCTCTGGCAAAAGCTGAGTGCTCCATGCTCCTCGGCACTTGAGGTTCACTTTGCCTGGAGGACACCTGTCACCTGCAACCCTCTCTGTCTCTGCCTCTCCCCCTCCCGCTCATCTGCTCATCTGTCACAGCTGGTCAGCAACGATGGCTACTGTGGACGAAGCACCTACTACGTGCCTGGGGTGAGACCCTGACATGCGCATTTGTTCTCGGAGAACCAGGCATGCAGGTGCTGCCGTGGTCCCCAGGTGCTTCTGGCTCAGGTGACTCTGGCTCCTGCCTCTTTGTACTGCCTTCCTTGCCAGGTCCTTGCACCGCTCTGTCAGCATGAAACCAGCTCACACGAGAGCAGCGTCCTTCATCTGAGCGTCCGTGGGTGCAATTCTAGGGGGAGAGGTCCTAAGCTGGACAAAAGATCACATCTTTATTTCATTAACCCCTACTGGAATGCACCGTTTCCTCCATGAGGGCAACAAGCTGCTATAATATGAGAGGCATCCATGAGTTTGTCCCTGCAGAAATCACGGATATTTTCATATGACACGGGGGTTGCAGCTGATATCTCAAAGTATCATTTTCAACCACTACTTTGATAATTAGCAGTTAATGGACCCACCACTAGATGAGTTATTTAACGGGTTAATTAGGAAGAACATTTATTACCAGATCACAGGTTTTAATATTTGGATGACTACATTTCAGTAAGTTTTCTTTGTGATCCTATGTATTTTATTTTTTTTGAAAGATTTTATTCATTCATTTGAGAGAGGGTGGGGGAAAGGCAGAGGGAGAGGGAGAAGCAGGATCCCCGCTGAGCAGGGAGCCCAATGCGGGGCTCGAACCCAGCACCAGGAGATCATGACCTGAGCTGAAGGCAGCCACTTAACCATCTGAGCCCCCCAGGTGCCCATGATTCTATGTATTTTATATTATGCATTTAAAAACATTATTCTGAAAAAAAAAATAAAAACATTATTCTGAGAAGCAGCCTACAGGTCCCACTAGGGGCCCAAGGTTGTCTGTGGCACAAAGAAGTGAAGAGCCCTGAATAGAGTGTGAGCTTCTCCAGAGCAGGGACCGTGTGCCCCTGGTCTTTGCAGCCAGCAATGGTTACCCAGTGTGGCACTCAGAGACTCACAAATGTGCCAACTGAAGGAAGTCAAAGTGCCTGAAAGCCAATTCTACCGCACACAGATGTGTAGGATGCCTTTTCATTGTCCGTACAGACATGGCATTCACACCCTCACTCCTTCCTTCCTTCATTCGACAAGTGTACAATAAACACCGTCTATGTGCCAAGCACTGGACCAACATTAGAGACACAGCTTTGAATGAAACAACAAGAAAACCCAAACACCACATCTTCTGCCCTCCCTGAGAACAAATTTCTGAAGCTTCTGTATCCCCTTGGTCTTCTATCCTTGCTAAACAACTTGGGGTGACCTATTTAGTTACCCACCATTTGATGTCAAGAATCCCCTTAGCTCCTTGTCAAGCTAAGCTCATTAACATATTCCTTCACTTAAAAAAAAAATCTATAAACAGCAGGCTACCTGCTTTCTATACTTTTGTGGTAGAATTAAATACACCAAACCCAAAGTTAGCCACTTATTTTCAGAGATTCCAAAATGGCGGGCACAAAGAAGAATCTACTTAGCGTGTGGGAAGATGCATGAATTTAGGCACTGACACCCTCCCTCATATCTGCATAGAGTCTCCCATTACAGCACTTTCCCCCACCTTTTTTTTTTGTCTATTGATCTTATTATCTCATTTGCCTAGAGTGTCCCATCCCTCTCTCTCTACCAAGCAAACCAGAACAATGATTTACTAACAGAGGATGATAACAATAAGTAGCATTTATAGATCAGTTTCCATGTGCCTGGCCGGTCTTTTAATGCTATGCCTGTATTACTGATGCATTTAATCCTCCTCATTACCCTACGGTGGGATTATCGTCCCCACTTTACAGATGAAGAAACTGAGGCACAAAAATTAAGTTATTGCTCACTGTGACACACCTGGCAGGTGTTCATCGGCTGTCTAGTGACTACTGACTGCCACAGCATATAAGCTAAGAACGGCAGGTCTATGGTCATGTTTCAGATGAGGAATGTGAACAAGTTCCTTTGTTCACTGGGGGTCAGTAGAGAAGAGTCAGGCTAACCAACCTTGACTGTGTGCTTGGTATAGACACAGCTGCCCAAAGAGTTAAGTATGTTTACCCTCATTAGATAGATGAGAGAACACTGAGGATCAGAGAGGTTGCCTAACTTGCCTAAAATCACCAGCTAGTGGTGAGACTGGGTTTCAAATCTGATAAGGAAATTAAAGTCAAACCTACTTTTTTTTTCCTTTTCCCTTTCTATTTGACCACTAACCAGGAGCTAAAGTCTGCCCTTCAGTGTACCTGCAATACCAGAGTCTGCCCTGCTTATCCAATATACTCACACAGCTCACAGATATGGAGAACACCAGCTTGCCTACCTTTTTGGGTTCTTTTCCTCCCCCCCCCTTAAAAGGGACTATTTGGAGTCTTGTGTCATTCCAACTTTTGATTTGAATATTTCCATCCCCCTTATTTGCATAATGAATCACTGCCCTTGGGTCTATGAGGAACAAAAAATTCAAAGCACTGTATTTAGCACATAACTGTTTGCTGAAAATAGGAAAGACCCTGGTTTATAGCTCTATAGAATCAATCACTTTGTTTGATTTCATGTGCAGGAGGCAGCCACCATTGATTGGGTGAGCATTATATATTTGAAACAATCTCTTTGGTTTTGAAATGGTGGTGTCTTATAGACATGACCTCAATTCTGACAATTATCTATTTAATTGGATCAATACAGACAGTCCACTCCCCCAAACCACTGATTCAATTAATCAGACCATTGTCAAATCTCTTCTTCTCTTGGGTCTGTGTAGACACAGACCAAGTGGCAATTTCTCCCAAGATAGCCATGGACGTCAATAATCTGCTTTTGGATAAAGTATCTGATCACTCACAAATTATACAAATCACATTGATTACCGACAAATCATAATGTTTGCAGAGCACTATTTGGCTTTAGCTCCAGAGCATGACTAGGTATTTAATTAACAACCGTCAGATATAATTTACACCATTACAATGACCAGAAAATGGTTGATTGTTGATTTTACATAGTAGAGCAAATACTCTGAGACTAGCGTTGGTGTGGGCAAGGATAAATGGGGGCTCAATGACAGACAAGGAAATCAAATTTCTTTACTGTGTTTAACCCAGAAGGCCATGGCGCCTCCACCTCCCATGAAGAAGTGACTTCTTTTTGCCCTAATGGCCAGTAAACGATGTAAGTGATTTTGTTTCCCTTTTGGCTTTGACTACCAGGATACTCAGAGTCAAACCTTCAGTTCAAATACATAATCTTTTTGGGTACTGTGGCCTGCAAATATGCGTTTGACTGTATTTTTGCCTGGTTTTTATTTTTACGTATATTCTACTACTTCTTTCCTTATTCGCCCCCTTGGCCTGGCTTCAGCACACTACGTCTCACAGGACAAATCCAGCTCACCAACCTGTTTATGTATAACCTAATAATGATTTACTCTGCAAATAAGGGGGGTGGAAATATCCAAATTAAAACTTGCTATCATGGAAAGACTCGAAGGCTTTTGCAGAATGGCTTTACCAAAAAAACAAAAACAAAAAAAACAAAAGAAGAACATAATTTCTTGACACACGAAAATCAAATTTCAGTGCCCATAAATAAAGTTTTATTGGGACACAGCCTTGGTCACTAATTTATGTGTTGTATATAGCTGTTTTTGTACTTCAAGGCTGAGTAGTTTCAACAAATACCATATGGCCTGCCAAGCCTGAAACATTTACTGTCTAGCCCTTTATAGAAACAGTTTGCTGATTCCAGCTCTAGGCCACCTCCACTTTTTGTGGACTAAGGCACAGGATGCATGGATGGATAGCTAACATAGCTAGATAACATAGAAGCAAATGATCTACACAGCCTACGGTGAATGCTGGTGTCTATAGCATTCTTTCTAATGAAGCTCTGGGAGTAACACCCACCAGGGACTGATCCAAACTCCATGTTTCTGAGACAAAGTGCCACTTTAGAAGAAATATACAACCCACCGTATCCATTTTCAAGGTACTGAGGGTAGCTGTTCTGGTTACTCCAATCTCGAAAGGAAGGTGACAGACCCACTACTCCAGAAGGCACATGAGTCGACCAGGGATTGGGATAGAGGCAGGTTGGGCATGAGGTGGGATGGAGACAAGCTCAGAGGTGGAAGTGCCTATTTTGGAACAAAATAATGAGATGATGAGAAAAGATACAAAGATGGGAACTGGGGATGAAAATCCAGGTCACAAGACCTGAATCTTTTTTAAGAAGCAGGAGGTGAGGCCATCTTCTAAGAGGGACTGGTTGGGCCAAGATGGGCCTGGGGACTTGGGAAGAGGGAAAGTTCGCAAAGGGGAGCTCTTGCTCATGGGAAAGAGTGACCACGAGATGCACCTACGCTTCTCTCCAGGGGGAGGGAGGCTAAACAGCAGTTTCAATCAAAACGGTGGAGATAATCTCTAATGATATTTCATTACCCCCCATCAGGTAGGAGGTGTTATAGAAACCCTCAGTCTCTGCCAGCACAACCTTCCCCTCTCAACCATTCAGGGCCTGTTGGTTGTAACTGTTAGCTTAATCAGAAGATTAAAAAGACAGCCTGGGAGAGAGAAAAATCTAGTTGTGTGCTGTATTTCCAGCTCTTGCTAGAGATGACAGAACCGAACCCAATCGGCAGCCCCCGAGCTGAGACAGGCTTTTTCCCGGAGGCACCTTCCCAATCCATCTGCTGTGCCGTTTCTCTCGGAAAAGCGACTGCTCATTGGAAGGAAAAGAAATCAAGACTTTAATGTTTATTGAAGACCTATTATGCAGCAGGCGCTCAGGTTAACTCTTGAACCTGCAAAGCCACTTGAAAGGAGAATACTGTTACTATTTTTACAAAAAAAAAAAATTTTTTTTTTCTCAAGGAAAACCAGATAAATTGCTGAAGATCACAGAGCTGAGAAAAAATGATAAAACTGGAATTTTGCAGCCAAAGTTTGTCTGACTCCAAAGTTTTGCTCTTCCCCCTTAGCTGGAAGGTCCATGAAGTCAGGCACCTTATGTGATTCATTCCCTGTTCCAACTCCAGGGCCTAAGCCTATGTCCAGAATACAACAGAAACCCAGGGGAAGTACTCCATACTGTAACAATCCAATGGCAAATTGAAGACAAATGGACAGAAGCGTCCAAAGACCTCTTACACATCAACATTTGGGGGACGGGGGTGCTGGATGACACTAGGAGGCAGAAGAAGCCCCTTGCATGTCACGCTTGGTCATCAGTTCTCTGCCTTTCTGTCTTTGATCACTCCAAGGTGACTTTGGTGCATACATCTCTCTCCTGGCTTATTGTGGAGCATTACAACTTCCTTCTCAGTACAACCACGGCTATTCACTATTTTGAATAAATGCTTGCTGGAGCAGTTGGTACAAATAAGTACTTGTAAAAGAGAATTGGATAAATGTACACTGAACAAAAGTAGGGAACAAAAAGGAATGAGAGCATAATCGGGAGCCTTGGAATCAGCCAAAACTGGATTGGAACCCACTTCCTAGCTGTACATTCATGGGAAAGTGACTTAATTTTGGTGCTTTACTTTTCCCAGCTCTAGAATTAGGACAGTAATGTCTCCTTTGAAGGAATGCTGTAAAGCGTGATCAATAATGTATGCAAAGCCGCAGGAATTCAGTAGTTGCTCAAAAAAGCAGAGACTGGGAATCAGGTTGTTTTTGCCAAGTCAGGGATTCTCCAGGTGAAACCATCTGTGGGACTGCAAATCTTTTTTTTTTTTTAAATGTTTTTATTTTTATTTATTTATTCATGAGAGTCAGAGAGAGAGAGAGAGAGAGGCAGAGGCAGAGGGAGAAGCAGACTCCCCACCTAGCAGGGAGTCCGATGCGGGACTCGATCCCAGGACCCTGGGATCATGACCTGAGCTGAAGGCAGACGCTTCACCATCTGAGCCACCCAGGCGCCCTGGGACTGCAAATCTTAAAAGGATTTGCAGCAACTGCCAGATTCCCTGAACCAAATGTAGCAACATTTACATTTTTCATACCATGGAAAATTGAGGGATGATCCAGGAAAACATAGACATCTTGAGAAAATTTAAGGGCTCCAAAGTGTTTTTCCATTCAGGGACAATAGGAAAACAGGAAAGCATTAATAATGTCTTAGTGCCCGGCTGCTAGCGGAACCCTCCCCAGGAAAGGATCTTTTGGTATAAATCATGACTCGGGCACAGCGTTCTCCAGACCGATGTGTCATAACAACCCCTCCCACGACCACCATCTCGGGAAGATGTTGAAAACCTTTCAAACTTGACAAAACCCAGGGCCTTCCTTAAATAGGACCATCCCTTCCCAGAAAGAGACCTCGCTGCATGCCAGCTCCAAGACCCAACTCCAGCTGAAGCGAGGCGATGCAAGCTATGGCTTGGCTCCCCAGCCGCTCTCAGAAACTGACAGTCTCTAAATTACTGCCCGAGAAGCACATCGCAGGCCAGCTGACAAAGGGAAGAGAGGAAAAATCCTTACAGATTGCGGAGCGTCCTCTTCTCCTCCCTGGGGAGGAAGTGTTTCTGGTGCTCATGTCAGCGGACCCAGAAACTGAATGAGAAATATGTGATTGCAAACACCTGGGAGGGAGGCAGCATGAGAATGAGAAGGAAAACAGAGAGGACCCCAACCTTTCCCAGGTGGTAGGCAATTTGGATAAAAGAAAAATAGGCAGAAATGAGCTAATAAAAGTAACAAATGAACCTGCAATTGCTTCTGGGAGCTCCCATCTGATCTCAGATCGGTTCTCCAAGTAAACTTGGGTAGACAAATGCACCCTGTGATGCAAACCCAGCTCCATGGGTAGATGGGACCCAGTCACTGCAAGATTTAACCCTTTGTGGTTGGGCTGAGAGTGGTGGGTCCAGGTGGAAACCCAGATAATCAGCAGTGTCCCTGGTCATCAGTGTGTGCACATATATGATGCCCTGGTCACAGATGCCTGGGCTTTGAGTTACTTCATGGAGGACTTGTGTTTGACTCAAGAAAAGCACATAGAAAAAGAGGAAAGAAAAAAAAAAAAAACACATAAAAGGTATTAGAAGGAGGAGGGACAGGATGGGGGTGAGAGTCTGGCGTCCGATAGATCAGAGCTCCACTCCCCACTCCCCAGCAGAGCCTGCAGGTATAACAGACCGCTCCGAGGACAGACAGGCATGCATGTACTCTTGCTCCTAAGGAGGATGCAGAGAGGGACCGTTCTGGGGCCGGAACTTGGGGTGGGTGGACAGGTCACCAGATGCAGAGCCCCTGAAGGGAGGGTCAGGAGAAGAGGGTCAGGGTGGAGATGGGCAACTGTCAGGGCCTTTATGGTCAGCCACCAAGTTACTGCTGGACGGAGCAGACTTTCTTTATGCCTTCCTTCAGCCAGGCTTACAGAGAGTGGCCCATTCGTCCATGGGCCATGTTGGGAGAGGATGCGACTCGCAGGAAAGAGGGCGCAGATGTGTTTCCTACTTCGTGGAACATCTAGCCCTTTGTATATACTGTTCCTTCTGCCTCATTTTCCCCACCCTCTGCCTTCAATTCCTTAGTCTCAGCTTGGAGCTGCACTGCCCAGTACAGTGGCCACTAGCCACAACAGGCACTTTAAGTTAGTTACAAATAAGTAAAATGCCAGTCAGATGCCCAGTTGCACCAGTCCCATGCCCAGGGCTCGGCGGTGCCGCGCGGCTACCGCATCGGGCAGTGTGGAGAAGGGAGATGCCCACCAGGCAGCCAAGTCCCACTGGACAGTGCTGGCCAGGAGCAACCCGCTGCCAGCCCAGGTTTCTTCTCAAACGGTACCAGAAGGATCCCTGAACTCCTCCGAAAGGCCAAGGTCATGAGGCCAGGACGACAGCAAAGAAATAGTTCTGGGTAAAGGGTGAATGGAGGGGTATGAAAACCCAAAGCAGTGTGCTTCTCAGCTGGATTCTGAATCAAACCGCAACAGAAGCTACAGAGGACGGATGGGGGACAATGCAGAAAGTCGAATACAGACTGCACGTTCGATATTATTGGGATAGGGCTGGTGTTCTGGGAGTGATAATGGTATTGCGGTGTGGGACAGCTCTGTGGACGGATGTGTCCGCTCTCAGGAGATGCCTGCTGGGGAACGTCGAGGTGAACTGCTACGGAATCTGCAACTTTTAGATGGTTTGAAGAAAAGCGTGTATATACACAAAATATATAACCGTACATATTATATATAAAGATGCAGCATCCTATGTATAGAGATGTATGAAGACATATTTACATTTTGAGAGAAGAGATGATACATGTTGGAAGTAACCATCATCAGAAGCTGATCCAGCTGCCCTTCTATCTAGAGCTTTCACACGTCTCCATCCGTTTCCCCCAGGGTAGAAGCCCAGTCACTCTGCCTCCATCTCCCCCACTCCAGCCAGAAGACCGTCCTCCAACCCTGCAGTCTTGCTCCGTCTGGAGAACCTGGGCATCCATGTCCCCTCTGCCGGGAAGCCTCCTCCCAGGCACCTGCAGGGTCCCCGCCCACCTGCTGCCGCCACACAAACCTCCCTTTCTGGAGACTGGCCCGACCAGCTGGTGAACAAATGCAATGCCTACTCCTCCTGCTTAATTGTTCTTCATGACACTCATCACCTTCTCATACACTGTCTCCTGTTTGTGACCGGTCTGCTTCTTTGTCCCGCCCCAACGAGGCGGGTGCTTTAACCTCCTTTGTTCTCTGGAGGATCCCCTGGCTGGCAGCATTGCCTGCTGTCACTCACAGACCCACCCCAGGCCCTTCTCTGGGGCCAGGCCCTGCTTCCAGATTAAAAAATGCAGTCCTATGGGTCTCTGGGTGAAGACTGTGTCCTCCCAGGTGCCTCGCTGAGTTAAGAGCCCTGGCGGCTGCCTGCACCCTAATGCTGGGGGGATCCCCTCCCTCATCGCAAGCTGCTCCCTGATGCCACAGTCCCCTTCTTCCTGGGCATTCCTCTCATCTCTGAGTGCCCAGTTCCTTACACAATAAAGCCTCGTAGGGAAGCCAGACTCATAAACAAACATGTGCTTCATGGATTGATTGATTGGTTGATTTAATGCAGGCATGAGTAAGGTAGAGAGAAAACATAAAGAGGATTTTGAGGGCAAAAACAAGAATGGACAGCTGGGTCAGCCTTTTCAGGGAGAGCAGCTTAATACTCAGCATGCTCAAGATCCATTATTCTGCCATTCCATTTTCTTTCTGAAGAGAAAACTGAGGTTCAGAGAGGCTCAATGCCTTGCCCAAGGTCACATGTTAACAGACAAATGATCAAATTCCTCTCTTAACCTGAGCAATGCCAGATCTCAATCCGCTCATGCCTCATTTTCTCCAACAACCTTCCCAGATGAGGTCACAACTTCCCTGTTGGGTTTGGTCTCCTGTGTATCTCTCCTTCATAACTGTGCCCTAGTTGTAACAGTATGTGTCTTTGCATGGATATCTGATGGATGTCCAGCATGAAAGTCCCCCGAGGGCAGGCCCTGTGTTTCCTTACAGCTCCTCATGCTCTTACGGTTCTTAGCACTCAGAGATTAATGCATCTTTGCATGTTCGGGCACAAGAGCCAGAACAGGGAGCAGCGGCCCCAGCCACGTGGATTCCAGAAGCTCCCACTCATCTGCAAAGAGCAGGACAAACTTCCAGGCTTTGAGCTCAAATCCCTGCCAGCATTCAAGCACACTGGCCCTCACACCGCACCCCTGCTTCCCTGAAGCAGCTCCAAATAGTCCACATAGTGAGTGGGCCTTTTCAGCAGGTAAGGTGACCATCTCTTCAGTCTGGGAGAGCAAGGTGCCTACTGATACCAACCACCCTCTGGGCCAGCTCCGTTGATTCCTCTAAGTAATACGAGATTTGTTTGTGATCAAGTTCGAATGTGTTTAATGAGGACTAAATCTGACCCCGAATCAGGATGATTGCACTAGCATCACGGGGCTGACTCAATACCTGGCCACGGCATTCCATTTTTAGAAGGTCGTGGACATTTTTAGCTTGCCTTTTTGTGCACGTGCTGCTCATTGTACAAATGTGGCTCCATTTAAAGACACGGGCGCCTGTTCAGTTCCCTTCTGCTCTGCGGACGCAGGTGGAAGCTGGAGAAGCTGGAGGACAAAGCCCAGGGCAGCTGCAGCTAGCTGCACTTCTGTGGAGGCAGCAAACAGCAAGGTCAGCACCTTCAGGTGAAGGCCGGGGGATGAGTGTGACGGTGGTACAGCCTGGGATTGGAAGCCTGGGCTCCTGAGTCGATGGGCCCAGACCTGAATCCCAGCTCTGCCCTTCCGTGTCCTTGGGCAAGTCGCATCATACATCTAAATCTCAGTTTCAACATTTGTGAAATGGGGATTTCAGACTATGTTTGGCAGGATTCCAAGATGGCCCCCAACAATCCCACCTCCTAAGATATACACCCTCATAGTCTTCTTGAGTGTGGACAGGATCTATGAATATGATGGGATGGCTTGCTCCCACAATTGGATTACTCTGTCCAACAAGGAAGAGATTCTGTACACGTAATTAAGGTCCGAAAGCGGCTGGCTTTGAGTCGATCAAAAGAGAGATGATCCTGGGTGGGCCTGACCTAATCAGGTGAAGCCTTAAAGGACATGGGCCCTCCCTGAGGAGAGAAATTCAGATTCTCCTGTGGTGTGGAAGGTGCAAATGTTGTGAGAGCATCTATGGAAAAGGCCACATGGATGGAACCTGAGGACAGCCCCTAGGAGCTGACAGCAGCCCCCAGCCAACAGCTGGCATGAAAATGCAGACCACAACCCTACCATCACAAAGAAATGACTTCTGTCAACAACCACAACCTCTGAAAAGACCCCAGTCCTGGCTGACACTTTGATTTCAGCCTCCCGAGACCGTGCGAGGAAGACTCAGCTAGGTTGGGCCTGTATTTCTGGCCTGCGGGACCACTGGATAATATATACATGTTTTAACCTTGTGCCCACTTGCTATGAGGCAATAGGTAGATAATACACTGAAAGTGACCAGCTCCTAGTGGAGCTGTTAACATGTGGGAGGAGTCGTCTGCATGCAGAGTGCTTGGGAAAGAGCCTGGAATACTGAGGCACTAATAAGGGGCAGTTGTTATTATGATTTACCTTCTCTACTGTTATTAGTAAGATGATAAATATTAACTAGCTTCTGTATCCTGGAAAGAGCTGTCAATTCACATTCTGGTTTTGTCGCTGGGCAGCGATGAGATCCTGGGCAAGTGAGCTGACTACATCTGTTTCCTCATCTGATAACCGGACCACCCAGGATTGTCTCCCTTTCCATTAACTCTGCAGTGAGGTTTAAGCATATAATCATTTCTAAAGGCTTATTAGCTTATTTACTAAGGTTCCTACATGTTGATGATTGCAGTGGCTTCTCTTAGCATCGTCTGGCCCGGAAACTGCCAGTGTCCAAAGGTGGCATCCCATCGGTTGGGGGATGGGAGGTAGTAAGATGGGTCCCCAGAGGACAAAACTCACAGGGGCATGCAGGTAGGGTAAGGCCAAAGTGAAATTTCCTTTAAATAAGACAAGGATTCAGGGATATATTTTTAAGCAGAAACACGAACCGAAACATTAGGCCTCTGAGTATTCTTACCCAATCTGATGGTGTCAGCTCCCACCATTCACAGAAGATTCCCATATTAATATCAATTGTTCGTTCATTCATCGATTCATTCAGTGAATCATTCATTCATTCATTCAGTGAGTGCCTAAAGTTTCCGGGCCCTGGGCTTGATGTCGGATCTTCAGCCCAGACCCACTGAGCTCCAGGCTCACATGTCCAAGTCTGCTGGGCCTCAACGGTTCTCTCAACTGCAACACACCTGAAACTAAGCTCTCTTTCCTCCCTCTGCTTCTCTTTCTCTAACACCATATTCTCCATCCAGTTACCCAAGTAGGGACCACAGGCTCATCTCGAGTCCTCTGTCCCTCGACTCTCCCCACACCCCGGTGGGACAAAGTTCTGCCTCTGTCAAGGACTCCTCCTCTCTGTCCAACAGCACATCCTTTAGCAGGATGGATGAGTTTCCTAGGGCCGCCCTACCAAATTACCACATACTTGGCTGCTAAAACAACACAAGAACTCTTCGAGTGCTGGAGGGCAGGAGGCTGAAATCAGTTTCACTGGGCTAGAGTCAAGGCGCTGGCTGGGCCACTTCCTTCTCGAGGCCCTAGGGGACAATCAATCCCCTCGCCTTTTCCAGCTGACAGAGGCCACCTGTCTTCTTGGGCCCATGACCCCTTCCTCAGTCGTTCCAGCCTCCTGCCTCTGTCATCACATTTGCTAATTCTCGGGTCAAACCTTCCTCTGTCTCTATTATGAGGACCTCGTGAGTACATTTAGGGTTCACCCAGACCACCTCCTCATCTCAAGATCCTGAACCGAATCACATCTAAAAATGCCCTTTTGGGCGCCTGGGTGTCTCAGTCGGTTAAGCGTCTGTCTGCCTTCAGCTCAGGTCATGATCCCGGGGTCCTGGGATTGAGTCCCACCTCGGGCTCCCTGTTCCGCAGGGAGCCTGCTTCTCCCTCTGCCTCTCTCTCTGTCTCTCATGAGTAAATAAATAAAATCTTTTAAAAAAAAATGCCCTTTTGCTATAGAATGGGGATTAGGGCCTGACTATCCTTGGGTACTATGATTAAACCTGCTATACAAGGCCTTTGTCATCTCCTGGATCACTGCAACAGCTAAAAACAATCATCCTCACTCACCTTCTCCCATGTATTTTATAGAAGGAAGCCGGGATGACTTTTCTAAAGGCCTCAGGGCCACTGTGTTTGCTGTTCCTTCTGCCTGGAACATCTTTCCCCAGTTCTTCACATAATGGGCCCTTTTCATGCTTTAGGGTTCATCAGTAGGCTTTTCCTGATTATTTATGTGAGTCCTTCCCATCATTATTCTCCATCACGGCACTTTTTTTTTTCTTTCACCCACACCACTCACACTTCTGTAATTACAGTGTTTGCCTGCTGACTTCTTCAATGCCCCTCACCCTCACTAGAACATAAGCACAACGGTCTTGCCGGCATCATTTACTGTTGTATCGTCTCTGCTTAGCACAGTGCCTGGCAGGTGCCGAGGTGCCTGTGGAAGGCAGAATCATGGCCCCCCAAAAGACACCTGCAACCTAACTCCAAAGACGTGTGGATATGTTAGGTTACCAGGTAAAGGGAAATTAAGATCGCAGATGGAATTACGGTGCTGATCAGCTGATTTTAAAATAGGAAGATTATCCTGGATTATCCATTGGACCCGATGTAATCACAAAGGTCCTTAAAAGTGAAAGAGGGAATCTGAAGAGAGAGCCAGAAAGATGTCAGCATGAAAAGGGCTCAGCCCCACATTCTTGGCTTTGAGGATGGAAGAAGGGGGCCCTGAGCCACGTGGGAGACCCCTGGGAGACGGGAAAGGTAAGAGAAGAGATTCCCTCCAGGGCCTCCAGAAGGAACACAGCCTTGACCACACCTTGATCTCTGCCTTGGGACTTACGTTGGACCTCTGCCATGTGGAACTGCAGGATAATAAATCTGGGTTGTTTGAGGTACTAAGCTTGTGATAATTTGTTACAGCAGCAATAGAAAACTAAGTGCCTCACAAACATTTGGAGTGATGTATATACAAGCCACAAAAGACCAAGGATTGCTGGGAAACACCCGAATCTAGGAAGAATTCTCCCCTAGAATTTTCCAAGAGAGAGCGTCGCCCTGCCAACACCTTGATTTGGCATTTCCAGCCTCCCAAACTGAAAGACAGTAAATCTCCATTGTTTTAAGCCGGATACAGTGTGGCACTTTGTGAAAGCAGCCCTAAGGAAACTCACACACTGTGCCTCATCCTTGGCTACAGGCTACCCTGTTCCCGTGACTTTGCCCTTCAGCGTGGGTACTAAGTGATACTGGGGAATCACGTGTTCCTTCTCCTCCGTGGGTCAGCAAGCAGCCTAGGACTTTGGCCTGGAACAGGCTCTTGGGGACCTTCGCTGGAGGTGGGAGTAGGTGGTGTCAGGAAGCACAAGGTCGGGTCTGCAGGCCGACAGCAAGATGGCACTCAGCCAAAAGTGGACAACAGCGAGAGGCTCGGAGCTCCTGGGTCTTGCTGGGACCCAGTCTCCATCTTCAAAAGGGTGTGCTGAAGGATAGCCGCACCATGTGCCCAGCACAGGGGTTGGTACGGAAAGGTGCAAATATTCCTTCTTCCCCTCCCAGCTCCCTTTGCTTTTATTAAATTCAAGTGACAGGAAAAACAACAGTAACTACTTTCTGAAACACAAGAGGGGACCTCTAAAAGCATAAAGGCCAGAATTAA
This sequence comes from Neomonachus schauinslandi, assembly GCF_002201575.2. Taxonomy (NCBI): domain Eukaryota; kingdom Metazoa; phylum Chordata; class Mammalia; order Carnivora; family Phocidae; genus Neomonachus; species Neomonachus schauinslandi. The sequence goes on along the minus strand of NC_058418.1, from coordinate 50,639,563 downwards.
GCTGTGGAATTAAACAACCGATCCAAAAAAAAAAAAAAATTACAAATAAAATCTCACCTAGGTGCACGGCCCCAGCAAACATGAGGGAAACGCAAGTCCCTGCTGTGCCTTTTGATTACTTGAGGTATATGGAGTCTCTAATTTAAGGCTAAATATAAAACTAAAACATACACAGCTGGACTTTCAAGTATTTGCAAAACACATTTAATACCTTCCCGTGAAACTCCCAGAATCTGAGCAGCCCTCACTCCGCACCAGTATAAACAGAAGTTGGGGCGGACTGAACATCTGGGCTTCAAAAGGATATTTAAGAGGGAAGAGGAGCGCGCAAGTGCGGGGGATCCGGAGGCATGGGAACGCTGACGCGTGCCCGCAGTCACACCCTGTCCTTCGCCCCACCAGGGCTATAATGAAAACCAGCAGACCCCGGCTGATGGGGCCAACGCTAACAGGGTCTGCCTCTGACCGCAGCTTTTCCTGCCCCCGTGTACTTTTTGGCTCCGCTCCTACACTCCTTTAGAAAGATTCAAGTCTGCCCGGCAGACATGAATAGATTCTCTGTTATCCCAGGAATTCTCCTTGGAGGAGGTAGCATCCACGGTACTGGTCACTGTTTGGTATTGACCCAGGCACTTTTATTCGCTCGACAATTACACACGAAGCGTCGTCTGTGTGCTAGACGCAGCTCCGTGTATGTACTGGGAGACCACAGCGAGTGAGCTAAACAAAACCAGGGGCCGTGTCTCCAGGAATTGTCTGACGTGGGTAGAGAGACAGTAAAGATAATGCCGGTGGTGTGCAAACAATCACGGAGGGGCCTGGGAAGCCAGAGCATGTTGAGGATGGGGCACACTTAGTGTGGAGGCACTCTCTGAGGAGCTAACAGAGTGCCTATGGAAGGCAGAAGAATGTCTCCCCCCAAAGATGTCTATATCCTCATCCCCAGAACCTACGGATATGTTAGGTCACTAGGCAAAGGGAGATGAAGATCACAGATGGAATTATGGTTGCTGATCAGCTGACTTTAAAATAGGAACATATAAAAGACCTTTAGAGGCGAGGAGCACCCAGCAATGCAGAGATATATGAGAGCATTTTTTTTTTTAACAAAGGAAAGAGCAAAGGGTGGGGACCCCAAGACAGTTCTAAAATCCTGCCACAGATTCTTCAATACTCCTCTTCTCAAGAAGTAGAGTCTGTGTCCCTCCCTTTGAATCTGGTGGGTTTAGGACTGCTTCCCCCACGAAGTACAGAAGTGACAGCGTCCCCCAATGGCGTGCACTAGGAGTGACCCCCTATGACTTCTGAGGCTAGGTCAGAAATGTCATACAACTTCTGCTGTGTGGCTGGGACAGCTGCCTTCCAGAAATCCAACCACGCTACGCCCACCACCGTGCTGGAGCCCCGCTGAGCCCACCCTTCCCTGCCAGTCTGACAAGGCACTGGGCTTGTGAGAAGAACCATCTTAGACCCTCGAGACACCTGAGCACCACTCCAGTCCCCTGAGCACCACTAAGTGACCCCCATCGATGGCACATGGAGCAGGAGATTCAACTGGCCCGGCCTTATCCAAAGTCCTGAACCAGAAAATCATGATATGTAGTAAAACAGCCATTGTTCTAAGCCAGGGAATTGTGGGGTACTTTGTTTCTCAGCCATAGATAAAGGAGAGAGGCCCCACACGGATAACGGAGAAATGAAATGAGCCCATGGACGTAAGGTTCCCGGTACGGAGCAGGCCGTCAGCAAATGTCAGATCACGTCCCTGTTCCTCCCGTTCCTGGTGACAATAGAGTGTGATTGCCTTTCAGTGCCACTGCCTATTTTTACACTATGCTGCATTAAATCATAAATTACAAGCAGCCTATCCATGTCTGATTCTTACTAAGCACTCGGTTTTATTGGGCTCTCAAAGTTAGAGAATGACAAACATGTAAATTGGGGTGGCTTCTCTCTGCTCTCCGCAGAGGAGGGTCCTGGAAGGCGGCTCTTCGGTGGGAGGGAGTGGGGTCTGCACAGTGCTCCGCGGCCGCGTGGCACGCTCTCCGTGGCGATCCAAGCGTGTGCGTCGGGAAGTTTTTAAATGATTTTCTGAACGATATCATTTTTCTTCCCTAAACAGCATGGATCTCTGAGCTCCACTGTGTTTCTGCATTAAGGAGAACAGTCTCCCTTGGCATGTTTCATCGTAGTTCTTTTTCTTTTTCTTTTTTTTTTAAAGATTTATTTGAGAGAGAGAGAGAGAGAGAGAAGGAGCAAAGGTGCAGAGGGAGAGGGAGAAGCAGGCTTCCCACCAAGCAGGGAGCCCGACGCGGGGCTCGATCCCAGAACCCCGGGATCATGACCTGAGCCGAAGGCAGATGCTTAACCGACCAAGCCACCCAGGCGCCCCGTAAAGTTATTTTTCCAATCAGCATCTAGAAGAGGTCATATAACTTCGTGATTATGGGCACACATTTTGGAGCCAGATGGCCTCAGTGTGAAGCCTAGATCTTCCCCCTTACAGATGGAGAGATACTGGGCATGTGTTTGAACCTCTACAAACCTCAGTTTACTCCTCTGTGAAATGGGTATAAACACGGCGCCACCCTCCTAGTTTGCTTGTGAAGAGTAAACTAGATCAAGCATGTGAAGCACTTAACAGAGTGCCCTACATAGTGTAAGAGCTCAAAATAATCTATCTGCTGTAATAATGTCATCATTGTTAGTTCTGCTAGGGTAAGAGTTGTTAGATTTCACAAACAGAAATACAAATGCCCAGGGATATCTGAATTCCAGATCAATAATGAATAATTTGTTAGTACCGTACGTCCCCAATATGCCATGGGATACACTTATACTAAAAGTCATTCATTGTTCATCTGAGGTTCAAATTTTACTGGATGTCTTGTATTAGTTCCTAGATTATCCCTATAATCTGGTGGGTGGTGATTACCCCAGGCCCCTTATCAGAACCTCTCCCCACTTTCTCCTTGTTAATAAAATCCTACATCTTTCTTGTTCCCTCCAGACTCACTGTGGACGGCTCGTAATTAAGATAGGCCAAGAGGCTGCTCTAGAAAGACAAGCTCTGTAACTTCTCCTAAAGCAACACCTCTGCAGTTATTACATAAGCGACTCCCTACAGCAGTGTCCTGAGCGTGTGGAGAGACTGCCACCGGTACCCTTTCCAGCCTCCCACTGCAGAACGCCCCCTCCCTCCACGCTTCCCCTCCCTCCCGCCCTTCCTGCCTGAGGTCTGGCTCCATGTGAAGACTCTCCCCCTACCACTGGCTCATATTTTTTTTTTCCACATAATATAGTGTAGTTTATTACATAAGTGATTTATTGCATGCAGCTTAATGTATAAGGGGCAAAACTTGTTTAAAATAAATCCAACTGAGAGGATAATCTCTATGGGCAAAATGTACTTCGGCTTAATTTCTCTACTGGGTATTACACACTATATAATTGCCTTAAACAGAAGCTGCACACACAAATTTAGCTTGGCACCGATATCTGGCTTCACAGAACACTCAAGTTACATGCTGGGTTTTGCTACAAATCCTTCACTCCACCAGAAGAAACTCAACAGCATCCCTTAAAGAAATATTCAGCTTTACTCCCCTGCTGAGACTGGGCGGGGGTAAGGGAGGGGGGCAGCTGATTGTGTGCTCGATGTGTGTGTGCGTGTGTGTTGGGTAGGAGGCAGAGCTGCTAGCCTGGGGCTAACCAGACCGGGTTAGGGATGGCATCTCTTTCCCTCCATATTCAGAAGTGTGCTCAGCAGCAAACCAGATCGCTGCCCCCTCGCTGACACCGGATGTGGGGTACGTGCGCTTCATTAGAGCTGGTAGCGGCTTGCCCTCCTTTCTCCTGGGGATTAAGTAATGAATGTCTTCACGGACTCCACCATGCATGCATGCATTCATTCATTCCTTCATTCATTCTACAAATGCTGAGATCCTCCTAGGCTCTGGGGATATCATAATAAAGCATAAACTATGCCTGCCCTCACGGGGTGGACAGTCCGGCGACAGAGATAGGCATTAATAGTCACACAAGTAAGTGGGGTGGAGGAGAGGCTCGGGGTGCTCCGAGAGCCCCTGGGGGAGGCTGGAGAAGAACACCCCGAGCAAGGGGCTTTCGGAGGGCCCATCAGTTTCCTATGGCTGCCCTGATGAATTACCCCAAACTCAGTGGCTTAAAACAACACAAATTTATTTTCCTACAGTGCCAGAGGTCAGGAGTCGAAAATGGATCTCGCTGGCCTACAACCCAGGTGTCAGCAGAGCTGTGTTCCCTTCTGGAGGCTCCAGGGAGGGAATCCATTTTCTGCCTTTTGCAGCTTCTAGAGGTCACCTGCATCCCGTGGTTTGTGGCCCCTTCCTTCCCCTTCAAAGATGGCAACCTCAGGCCATGTCTTTTGCACCCTGCCATCTTTCTGGTTATGACTCCTCTGCCTCCCTCTTCCCTATTTAAGGAAACATGTGATTAAAGTGGACTTGGCTGGATAATCCAGGGCAATCTCCCAATTTTAAGCTCAGCTGACCAGCACTTTAATTCCATTCTGCAACCTAAATTCGCCATTTGCCCCAGGATCTCACAGAGTCACAGGTTGTGGGGATTAGGATGTCAACATCTTTGGAGCCATTATCCTGTTTGTCCCAGATGGGATCTAAGGAGAGAGAAGGAAGAAGAATATTCCAGGCAGAGGCGGAACCTTGTGAGGTGAGATTTCGATGGTGTGCCGATGTGGATGCAGCATGGAAACCCAGGACTGCGGTGTGGGGAGCTGATGCTGAAGGGTCTAGAGAGGTGAGCAGGGGCCAAATCCTGGAAAGCCTAGCTAGTCACACAAGGGATTCTGGTTCTTACCCCAAAAGCCAAAGAAACTCTTTATTTCCATCAGGGAATAAGATACTGTATTTTACTGAATCTGAGATTGTAGATGGCATTATTTATTTTCCACTTAGGAAAAAAAATGCTGCCAATTAAAATATGGCACAACGTTGTTTTCTTATCACTTAGACTTCTTTTTTTCTTATTGCAAGAACTTTTTTAGACATATTTAGACCCCCATTTTTGTCAGAGATTAACTCTTCTGTATACAATAAAAATATAAGTAAGGAACAAATGATAAGGCATTCCTAAAATTTCTTTACATTAAGGTCTCTCTCCCTTGAATAACGTTTCAACTCGGAATCACTGATGCCATATTTCCCTATGCGCTGTCACCTTCTGTGCAAAAGCATGAGTGATACAACCTTTCCTGGAAGAATCCTGTAAAAAGGGAAAAGCCAGTGGTGCTGGGCTCTTGAGCTCGCTCTTCAGCCACGCTAAGTAGTAGAACCTACTTTTGCTTCCCACTTCTGGAATGTTGCCAGACTCACCTGCCCTTCCACCCCAACAACCCTTTGGTTCCTGGAAGGGTAGGTGCTCTGGCGATACCTCTGGGATGTTCTTCAAGGCCGCTGATACCCGCCCTTCAGGTTCTAGTGCTGGTGCTGTGGGTGTTTACGTATGCAAAGGTGAGGACAAATTTCACATCACTGCTGCCTGCCTAATGGGGACTTGGAGACGCGCTGGGATTTCCGAGATGCTAACATGAGAGAATTTCAGAGACATGCCCTAAGGTCAAGATCAGATTGGTGCTTTCAAAAGGTACTTCAATTGAAGGAAGATCTGCTTCCACATTTCAAGGTGGAGGATGTTATCTATTGATCACAATTAAAGAGCCCTTTGTTTATGCTGAGCATGGTGCTGGGCAATTTCCTATCTCACTGAATCATCTCACTCTCCCCACGGGTTCTGGATGAAGGAGGTATTATTATAGCCATCATATACACTAAGAAACTGAGGCTTAACTACATTAGCTGGCCTGATAGCGCCCGGATCATATGTTGTAAAGCCAAGATTTGAACTCAGAAGGACTCCGGAATTAACCACTGTGCTTAACCACCTCTATCTCTATGTTCCTGTCCGAGTCCCTCCTTGCAACAGTCTTTAAAATCGTGAGCTTCGGCAAGCTCATTCCACAAACACATGAGGGGGACCTTCTGTGCGGGCAGCAGGCTCTGCTCTGGGCCCAAGGAGAAAGCATAAAAACTCGCGACGCTTCACGCAAGGAGCCCGGAGAAGGCAGAGGGGGCCAGCACTTTGGATTACAGAGGGTGAACGGATGTGCGTTGCAACACATTGTGGGGCACAGGCACGAGGGAAAGACGTCCCCATTTTACGCACATTGTGCAATTTTTCTTAAAGAATTTTGGAGGCTAAGCATCAGGCTGCAAAACATCCAGAAATTCCCAGGAAGGCAGCGTGAAATGTGCATAGAAAATCTATTCCCGTCTTCATCCCATGCCCAGCTGACCTTACCAGTGCTACCCTTCCGCAAGCCAGCCTGAATATTTCCTTCTAGGGGAATAATAAAAAGAAAGGGGGTATAGGTGGGATGCGTAGGAAAGGGAAGGGAAGGGGACAGGACGGGAGGGGACAGGAGGGAAAGGAAGAAATAAATATGCGTACAAATCCACCACCCATCAGGCTTCTTGGTGTGATCAGTAACACAAGAGTCAATTTTCTAGACACCATTGTATATACACATTGTTCTTCAGGTGAAAGCCAGAAAGAACAAAGAACCATGAAAGTTAAAAATAAAATAAAAATCTGAAATGGCAAGGTCAGGGTCCTTATGGATATACAGAGATAATAGCGAAACTATTTTTTTTTTAAACTCTGTGGAATGTTACCAGGATAAGAATGACAACAAATTCAAGCCATGCATCTCCCTGGTTACTATAAACACAAAAGGTACATTGTCTCCAAAGCTCTGATCGGCATGCTTTTCAGGAGATGACCCCATAAGGTAAAATTTCTTGCTGGGAGCACTCACTTTGGAATCCCTTAAAATTTTATTTCAGTTTCATGTGGGGTTTCTTGGAGAAGTAGGCAGGGACGGGTGTCCTCCTCCTCCTCTTCCCCTGGAAAAAAGTGCTCCCCATCATACCTACAACCCCCTCGAACGTATGTCTACACTGAAGAGCAGAAGATTGGAAAAACAGATGGTCTCATGACTTTGGAATCTGACAGCCCGCGCTGTGGCAAAGCCATCCTTAGACAGGACTTGCCAGAGATGCACATTTGAGCGAGGGGCTGCCAAGGCGAACAGATCCACTCCTCGCCCTCCGATCCGCGTGAGACACTTGTGTTTGAAAACAAGCAAAATGCTTTTTGTGGGAGCAGCAAGTGAGGACACAGCTCTGCAGCATTTACGCACATATGGTGGAGACTGGGGAAATGTTTCACAAGCAACGGCTCTATAAACAGTGCCTACTTTGGGTGTTTTCCATACGAGGCAGGTGGGAAGCGGGAAGGGAACAGTCGGGAGAACTGCACAACAACCTGTTTTCATGGGCTGTTTACTTTCTTTCACTGTACCTGTGCGTATTTGCCTGATTCACATTTGGGAGATGTGACACACACCAGGACCTGCATGAACAGATGTCACCTTAATTCTCTCCCACGTCTCGATGTAAACTGATCACCGTCTCTTCATTTCCTCCTCTCCCTCCACATTAGGTAGGGGAATGGAAGGCGGTGGGGAGTCAGGGGGAAGGGGGAAAACAGAGCTGTTAAGGGCCCCGGCCCATTGGTCTGGCCCCTGTGCCGAGCGATTTCCACATGTGTCAGCTCATTGCAAACTCAGAGCAAACAGTTTTACAGATGGGGAAAGCTGGGGGTCAAGTATAAAGAAAGATTTGGCCAAGGTAACATGACTCGGAGGAGGTGACCCTAGCCTTGGAATAGTACTCTGTCACACTCTCTACTCCTCCCTTCTGCCCAGCACTCTCTATGAAGGTGGAAAAATATCCCCAGGGTGACCAAACTGTAAAGCAAATCTGCCTTTTAGGGAGCACTCAGCTGGGAAGGAGTGGTGGGGGTCTCTTCTGCTGTTTAGGATGGCTAAATTCTGCCCTTCTCAGGGTTACCGCTATGAGTCTTCAAATTTCCGAAGAGAGATTTCATTAAAAAAAAACAAAAACAAAAATAAAAAAAAAAAAGGTCTCTGCATGAGCTGACTTCACTGAAGGGACCACATTCTAATTTCATTTTGCCCAAACAACTTTTGGGATCTGGATTCTGAATCACCAGTTTCCCTCTTCCTTCAGTGAAATGAAAATGTCATTCATTCAAAGCCACTGTTTAAGGCTATGCCAACCTCCACCTCCCTACAATTCACAGCAATCTCGTTAATAAATTAACCCAACTGTCACAGACGTATAAATGCAAAATCATTTGGAAATGGTCCCATTTGAGATCACACAATCTCCAAAACCTCTTGCAACATTTTATAATTCCTGCAGGCCACCCCAGGTCTCCTTTACACTTGCAATGGTGCCCCTTTCAATTTGCATTTAAAAGACAGTAAATTGCAGGGTTCATAAACATTTTTATAGTGATTTATTGAAGACTAGAATGTCACTGCTGTTCTTCACACTTTAGCAGTCCTGAGAATCAAATGCTGGCTGTCTATGTAATCTGGCTGTCCCCGATAACCACAGAGGAACAAGCCAGTTTGGAGCTTTATCATTTTTTTTCTGTGCGTTCTTTCTCTCTCTCTCCTTTTAGGATGGTGGTAGCCATATTTATTGTTCAGTTAGTTAGAAAAAAGCTCATTTTAATCAGCCTCCAAGTCTCAACTTGGGTTCCATAATTTACAAAAGAATTTGGCTTGCCCATCAGCACCGTGAGGAGGTCATTTTTAGTACAGCCGAGGACCAAAAAAGAAAGGCTTTCCTTTCATCTTCCCCTTCTGTGCCCTGCCCCACGGAAAGCAGCCCACGAGGACCCTTTTCAGTGGTGGGTTACAGACAGAACCAAGGCTGGCCACCGTGCTTCTGGATACCCCTGTCCCTGTGGCAAACTTAGAGCAAGGATGGGGCTTGGGCTTTGAAATTTCTTATTTGAAAACAATGTGAGCAGAGAGGAGCTGAGGTCGGAACATACTTGTGCTATTTTTCAGCCAGCGAAGTCACAAAAGGAGGTGAGCAGAGCCAAGACAAACTGTTTATCTAAGGGCACAGCGAACGCCTTGGCATCCTTCAACCTTTTTACCAGGGGGACTCGAACCCTTTCTGAGCACATTGTGCATAAAGGCAAAGAAGAGACTGAGAGGGAAAAAAAAGAGAGAGAGAGAAGAAGAAGAAGAAAAGAAAAAAAAAGAAAAAAAGGCTTGCACCTCATTTGCCCTTCCAGTGTCCAGAAGGGAGTATTTCCTTACACCTTTTTGACATTATAATAATGGCTTCACAGCTCCTGAAAAGAGCCCCAGTGCAAAGGCAAATGGTGCATGACACGGCGAAACCCCGGTCTTTGTCGCACCAGCTCCGCTCCGAAGAAAGTCCTTCTCTGCCTTCGTTTCCCTGCCATTAACTGAGATGAAATGAGTTTTTCCCCCTTTTGATTCCGCCCCCCACTGTCTATTACAGGGTGACGCGATGGGGCTTCCTGGCCCATTATTTCATAGAGGATTCTTTTATTCTGATTTGGGAGTTCGCGCCTGCAAGGTTATCTGTGCACAAAGCAACGCCTTGGTCTTGCATTCATTTTTGAAATCTGATCTCATTGATAAGAACAAGACCGTTCGCATTGCATTTGTCAGATAAGGAGCTTGGGTGCCAGAGTCATAATTTCTGTGACTTCACTCAGGGCTCCCTGTTAAAATACGTCAACCGATAAAAATGCAAGTATTATAAAAATAACCTTTGTATCAAAAGTGTCGTACTATTTCTCTCTCTTTTTAAACACATACGTCCTTTTTCACATCAGGCACCTCCTCATCCTCAGATGCCTATTTCCTGATGTACATTTTTTTACAATTATTTCTTAAATGGTCTCACTACTTCCATGTCATCCTTCAGCATCCTGGGAGAAAGAAACAAACAAACAGACAAAGGATTTAGGAGCAAAGAATTGATGTAGTGCGGTTTGTCTGAGAGGGGTTTTGATTAATATCCGTCCAGGTTGATAGGTAACATTTCCTGATCATAAAGAGTAAATGAATCAAATCCAAAGGTGCTCGGATCCTGAGCAGAGCAGAATAGCATTTAGGACAAGGGTCTAGCATGCCTCTGTGGTAGGCATCTGGGGTTCCCAGGGACAGGACTGAGCTGTCAGCTGGCCCAGGGAACAATTCGGCATTGTTCCTGCATGGGAAGCGGTCAGATATGCTAGGAATAACGCTCACACCCAACACACGTGTAAGGGACAGGAGAGGCCCACTGACTCCATGGTGGAGAACGGGCTTCTGGCAGGGTCTTATGCCATCAAAGCCACCCCCCCCCACCCCGGGCTTGGGCCACGGGAGGTTGGCGAGCGTGTTATATAAATATTAGCACGAGGCAGATTGCTCCAGCCCCTGTGTGTGTTTCCTCCCCCCTCAGTGGCAGCTACACAAAGACGCCAGTGACAAAACTAAGCGACAGCCACGGGCTCACGAGAGGCATGCCAAGCCGCACGGCGCAAGGTCCTGTCCCCGTCCCTGTTTGGGGCCCCGTACACCCGGGCCTGCGGCTGATAACACTGTAATAGTCCTCCTTTGAGGACAGAGGCTCCTGCGTGCTGATTAGTCATTTATCACACCTGGCAGCCCTGCTGAACCATAATTACTCTTCTCTTATCCTGCTGCACTGTCATGTCCGAGAGGAGAGGCGAGGCAGAGTCCCCAGTTAATGACACATTACCCTCTTGACAAGCACTTAAAGGTTTTATTGTAAATATTCAAGATATAAAACATCTGAGATTCCCCTTTTTAATTATAAAAAGCAATTTCAGGGCCTCCCTTCCCCAACCTCCCCCCACTCCCAAATAGTAAAGTTTCGGGAGCCTTATCCTCTGCTTACCGCAAACAAACTGATTTCCCTTTGTCACGTAAACTCATTGCTACAAGTTAACTCAGTATCTCTCCGCAATTATCAGACATACTGCCTATGAAATTGGTAATTTAAACACACATCACATTTCCACAAAAGTTAAATTTCCGCCCCAAAAGAAGGGGAAAATGTGCATTTATATGAAAAATTATATATGAAAAAAAGTCTAAAATGCAGCATAAATAGTCCGGTTTTCCTCATCGGAAAGAGAGGGAGGAAATCACTGAATCATTTTTTTTTTTAAAGATGAGCCTCTGAGGTTAAAAAGAATATGTATATATTTTTTTCATAAACTAAAAAAGTGGAAATTTGTGGGTCGTTAAATCCTGATCGCCTACTTATAAGGTTTGGGGAGAAAGCCACCTTACCATTCAGTCAGTCCTGAGGCTATTTTTATACCTCAAGGAGTATGCAGAGGACACTTCCCTCGTGGCAAGGGGGACCCTGGCAGGCCTGCTTCACCTTCCCACCTTCCTGCTGATTTTTATGAGGTGATCTTTCTGCTCTGTGAGCCTCGTTGGCTAGGTTTGAGGCTACCGCGGGCCCACTTTGATAACAGTCATTAGGATGGAATAATGGGAAGGGGTGGGGAGCTGGCGTTAATAAAACCTTTCATTCTGACAGAGGAAAAGCACACCCCACACAGATACACATAACCACACTCACACATACGGGCACATGTGATGTGTAATGAGCTCATCTGAGCCCTGGTGGGTTTTTTTTTTTTAATTAATTAATTAATTAATTAATTTAATATTTTATTTATTTATTTGACAGAGAGACAGCGAGAGGGAACACAAGCAGGGGGAGTGGGAGAGGGAGAAGCAGGCTTCCTGCCGAGCAGGGAGCCCGATGTGGGGCTCGATCCCAGGACCCTGGGATCAGGACCTGAGCCGAAGGCAGACGCTTAACGACTGAGCCACCCAGGCGCCCCAGCCCTGGTGGTTTTAACTGCCCTCCCACACACAAGTGTACGTATTTTCAGATCCATGTGGACAGAGATGGATGTTCCAATGTGTTGAGTTCTTTCGGTTTGAGACCATCTTTTTCCAACTGGTTGAATGCCATGGCGAGTAAACACGACTGCAGCATGGGCCTTTGAGCTTAGAATCCAGGGTGCAAATGACAAATAGCAGGAGAAGGCACACTTGGGCTCCTTTGCTCCATAGATCATTTGAGTTGATCTTTAGGTGGGTGTCTTCTTCTTCCAGCACCCCTCATTGGCTGGGTTTCCAAACACTTTCATTAAAGAGCACCCCCTTCCCAGAGAAAGGAAGGCCTTCCACTGGGGAAGTTGAAGTATGGCCAAGGGTTAAGAAAGGAGCTGATGAGCATTTGGAAATCGTGAATAGCAAGACCCAGGAAGGCATATGGTGGTCAAACCAAGGATATGAACATAGAAACAGCTGACTACCCGGAGAGTCAGTGAGAGATGGTGACAACTCTCCGTTTGGCTTCTGAGGAGACTGGCAGAAGTCCGTGGGGAAGGGAGGGTGGGAATAACAGGGGGAGGAGAAGGGAGCCAGCAAAATGAAAAAGGCAAGATTCATCCTTGCTTTGAGAAACCTAAAAATGGAAGCACCTCATACAGCCATGGTGCCCCACCGTCCCCACACAGAACACATCCCAAGCTGTCGAGGCAGCTGGTTGTGCAGAAGAGGGAGACAAAGGCACACAAAGCCAAGAAGTACACTGGTATCCTTGGAATTCATGGCCCAGAGCCCCAGGCAGGCTTCTTTAACTATAAATGCTTCTCATCCACGGCTGAATCTTCAGTGACTAGCACATTGTAGGCACATAAGTTTCATGAACGGATGAGAGCACATATGCCAATGGAGAGCCCAGGGAGCAGACGAAGATGCACAGAGGTGAGTTTCTTGATCACCTTATTTTCACTTCTTCCCCTGCATCCACTAAGGAATACATGCTGAGAACTATTTCACTGCAGGTATTAGGAAAACAAAGGGACCTTTTGAGGTGGTTGATCTCAAGGCTCTGGAGCTGCACACGGACAGGAGCCTGAAGTGGGGGATGAAGGCAATGAGACAGTGGTTGTAGCTAAGGTCTGCTGGATGGGCGAGGCGATGTGTTAAACCCTTCGGGAGGCTAACTTTTCACCTTCCTGTTGGATCTTCATATCAAGCCCTGGAGGTGTTCTTCTGTGCCTTACATGTGACCGAAAAGGACATGGAGGTTCTGAGTGGTGAAAGAACCTGCCCGAGGCCCCAGTGTTGGTTAAGTGCAGGGACCTGAACTGGGCTCCATAATCCAGGTCTTGCTGCCTCTCATCCCCTGATGAGGGATGGTGGGAAAAACCTTCCAAGAAATAGATCAGGGTGACTCCCAAAGCACAGTGGCGAGATTTTCTCCAACTTTCTTCTTTGACTTTGATTTCAAGGGCTGAATCTGCTGTCACTGACTCAGTGAAGTCTATTCCTTCAATTTTCCATCTCGACTTCTCCTCTTTGGGAAGCTGAGGGCTGCCATGTTCTGACTTGTCCCCAGAGCACCCTGTTCTTTTCAAAGGCACTTTATAAATCTAATGAAATAACTAGGATCCAAACAAGCTGTCCTTCCCAGGTTTTTGGTCTCGAGACAAGCTCCCCTTGAGATTTGCTCCCTTTTCTCAGCATGACACTTCCTTCTCTTAAGGGAAAATCACTTGTACTGTGTTCATCACCTGTTTGGTCTCCTTCTAAAAAATGCCAAGTGAATGTGGAAAAGAAGGACCAGAAAGACAGTGACAGAGGCTCAGTTAAGAGCAGAGAGGTCCTGGCAGGTCTGAAACCAGATGTTACACTCCCTTCCTTCCTTTCCCTCCTTCCTTCCTGCCTCCCTTCTTTTTTTCTTTCTTTCATTTTGTTTTACTGCACCCTGGACTGTTCACTAAGCCATCCAACAACTTGGGTGGTGATGGAATTACCCCGGGGCTCTGGGGGCTCCCCAGTGTTAACAAAGGGCTGTTGTCAGTGTGATGTGCATGTTGGCATTGATAAAACACAGTCCACAGCATTTGCAATAACACAGCTGTTGACCTTTAGTAGCTCAGGGTTCTGAAAATCCACGGAAGTTGGACAGTCACCTACCCCAGAACTAAGTTGGCCAGATTAGTTGGAGTGCTTTATGCTGAGGACAGGGCCCTTCCCAGGTAGGCCTCATGGAAAACAAAGGCAAAGATTAGAAATCTGGAGGCAGAATGGAGGTCCTTAGTCTGAGAAACAGGTTAGGGTCCCAATATCTCAATCTCTCTGTCAAACACAGACACA